>NW_020291471.1:860177-1059769 GCF_003184765.1 Aspergillus aculeatinus CBS 121060
ATCCCAGGACCATTTCCCTCACGAGCTGGATGTCAGCTTTGGTTGTGCGCCCCGGTGTAGTCAACTTGAAGATACCAGGGACGTCAATGACGCTGAGATGGTCCTCGTCGGGTCCGCAGATTTCCAACCGCAATATGTCTTTGGAAAATGTCAACTTGGTAGGTTTGTCAGGGGTGGAGATGCCCATCAGTCTGTGCGCCTAAAGTTCCATCAGCATTTCACACGTGGCAGGTATTGTCCCGAGTCGATTGCGCCAACGACCGCCACCCTTTTCTGCATAACCAGCTTACCCGCACCCTTCTGAGAGGATACATTGTAGAGACTGAAAGCGGTGCTTACCTCCTCCAGTATCGCAGCAAAGGCGTCTGGACTCAGGCTGCCCTCGAAGCTTGGACCCCAAGCCTGTAGCTCTCCTGCCCTTGTTGGATGTGAATCCGACGCGGGAATAATCGACGAAGAGATCCTTCTGGTCGTAAGGTTTTTGTTACGGCGGAAGATGAGCTGAGTTGCGAAACGGGTGCATAGCCCACTGTCGCGGGGGAATGGTAGCCGAGTGAGACCCTCGAGGACAGAGCTTTTGCCGCTTGACTGGTCCCCCACGACAACCAGCTGGGAAAGATTGATGTATTCTCCAATGTTGCATGCAAATAGACTGTCTATCTTGTCCAGTAAAGCGGGGTCGGCCAGGCTGGTATAGCCTGGGGCTTCCTCTTCGAACATCTCTGTAGGTGCTAAATCGTGGATGGCGTTGTCGGATGCTTCTGGAGTTTTGCAAGTGTACAAGTCGTCTTGAGGATATAGGCGTTTGTTCTAGATCTCTGGTGTAGGCCGAAGAAATGGTGGTTCCGCGTAAGGTAGGAGAGGGTTGAGAAGGTTGTAGATGGTTGAAGATAAATGCAGATTGTTGGGGAAGAACGTGGTGGACATGAGATATGTAGTTAGAGACGGGTGAAGTGAATGAGAAGCAAGATCAGTAGCAAAAGGTAGTCTTCAAGTCTTGACGATGATACAAGGGAGGTTGAGTCCTTTGAATCAGGAGAAGCTGCAGTCACTCAGGTCACACCGGCTTCACTTTGAAAATCGGATGGCCGAAGCCAGCATTGGAAGACTGACTACCATCCAATTTCACAGGCTCTTGTCTTGAAGTCAGTTCAAGTCAGCTTACAGAAGAAAGAAAGGGTCGAGTGGTGAGGTAGAGAGAAGTGCCGAACGACTGTGCAGAAGTAATGGCTAAGGCCTACCTGCCGTCCGGGAGGGCGGGAAGCCGACTGTCTTTGCATCCACAAACCCTGCGATCAACAACATCCCTTCTAGCCTCATGTTTCACGTATTCTGGAGCTGTGACCATTGTCATAAGATGGCTTCACACACTACGCGGTATCGAGCTTCTTTCTTCTTGATGTTCTTCAAATTAAGACAGGTCCCACAATCTTTTGCAAAGCAAGAGCCTCCTTCAAGGCCCATCCCTCCGAAACTGGATATCTCGTGTCACCTATCTGCTTAGTCGTCAGTCTAGAGACCTCCCTCCTGATATCAACCTGAAGCACTGCCTAACTGTTCATTCAATATGTCCAGTCAGAAGCTTCTTCCAGCGAACCACAGATCGCCTCACTCGGCCACAGCCAATCATCGCTCGATTTCGCCGATGTTCGCCGAAACCATAGCATTGATTTCCAATCAACAAGACAATCAATCGGGATAGCACTACAATTCTCAATGGTGATTATTATGAAACTATAGAATCATGTCGTTATGGGACAGATTGTGACCCACCAGACCTTTTATTAAGCGCCAAGTATCCTCCATGGAAGGCCAATGCTTCCTGTCCTGTCCGTGATCTTTCACGCTCTCAGACCTTGCACCCGACCCTGCCCCAATATCACCGATTTCCCATGCTAGAAAAATCACGCAAAAATTCTCTCCGGAGAGCATCTGAGGGTGCGGAAATGCCAGGCACCACATACCCTGAGGGAGGGATTGAGGCCTGGTCTGTTGTGCTTGGAGCATGGTGCGCCATGATCCCATCGATGGGTCTGCTCAATAGTCTGGGTATCTTGCATGCATGGACGAGTAAGCATCAACTTGCGGACTACTCTGAGTCGAGCATTGGCTGGATCTATGGGGCATATGGGTTCTTCTTGTATGCTGCTGGAGCGCAAGCTGGTAGGTCAGTCTAGTCGTTCTGACAAGCTGGTATTGAGTAGCAACTAGGACCAATATTCGACGCCTATGGACCCAAGTATGTCATTATCCCAGGCTCGATTGAGATTGTTGTCGCTTTGGTCTGCTTGAGTTTCAGTCAAGGTAACCTTGTTTGCCTCCCCTTGACAAGGAAACACAGCCAGCTAACAGAATCAAGAGTACTACCAAATATTCCTCTCCTTCAGTGTCCTAGGCGGACTTTCCGCGTGCACTCTCTTTACTCCGGCAGTCTCTTGCGTGGGACACTGGTTCGACAAACGAAGAGGCTATGCGACCGGGATAGCTTGCACCGCTGGTGGTCTAGGAGGAGTCATCTTCCCCCTGATCATTCTCTTCGCTGCGCCCAGAATCGGCTTCGCCTGGGCAATTCGCATCATCGCGCTTCTTTCTGCTATACTTTGTCTCATTGCTTGTGTTACAATGAAGACACGCCTCCCTCGCATCAAAGGAGCCAGCGCCTCTGTTGATCTACGTGCTCTTCGGGATGGAAAATACGCCGCCACCACAATAGCAGTATTCCTGGTGGAGTTTGCTGTTTTCATTCCGATAACCTATATTGCCTCGTATGCAATTCACGTTGGACTGAGTGACACGCTTTCCTATGCTCTGATTGTCTTTCTCAATTTAGGCGCCATCCCGGGACGCTTCCTCCCCGGCCTCATAGCCGATCGGATCGGAAGGTTCAATGTGATGGTTTTGACTTCCATTGTGTGTGCGGCGCTCACTCTAGCTCTATGGCTTGCTTCTGGCGACAATATTGCTGCTATTGTCTGTTACGCAGTTTTCTTTGGTTTCTGGAGCGGCGCTGCAATTAGCCTCACACCTGTTTGTATATCGCAGATCTGTGAGACGCGGGACTTGGGCAAGAGGACCGGAACGACGTTCACAATCGCCAGTGTAGGAACACTGACTGGCATTCCAATTGCAGGGGCGATTCAGCAGCAAGATCATGGTGATTACTGGGGCCTTATTGTGTTTGGAGGTGTGCTGTATGCTGCTGCTGCCGTGGCGTTCGCTATTGCTCGGGGTGTTTGTGCGGGGTGGGCTTTGAGGACAAGGTTCTGAAGGCATTTACACTTAAGCTCCACTTTGATGCGTGGACATGCTTAAAAATTGTTGTCGAAGTCAACCCTTGTGAAGCTGCCCAATATATGGGGGAAGATAGGAGATGGTTGTCGATGATATAGATAGATGCCGTTATAGAATCAAGAAAAACCGTTACGATTGTATAGATGGCTCTGTGGATTCAAGTTTGCCAAGTCATTATCGATTAGTCTCTGACAAAGCATCCTTGTAATCATACTCATTTTCTCATGTCTCAAGACAAAATAGAGATCTGGCCGCCTTACGCGAACCCGACAGGGGAAATATTCGGCGAATTGGTGCATAGGCAAAGCTTTCGGCGGAGCAAGGATTCATGTCAGCAAGCTCTAGCATCAGTGCTTCTCGGCTGACAGCACTGTGCTGCATCTGGAAACCATGTTCTGGTCGACACGTCCGCCGACAATGTCCCTAATTCCCTTGTAGCGTCCCCTGCTGGAAATTATCGGCGAGCTACTGCGTAATCTGATAAATCTTCGCATCTAAACAGCGTCATTTCAGACATATAAACTGGGCTCGCCCTCTTTCAGTGCTCAAGTTTGCTTATCACACCCTTTCTATCGTTGTCTTCGCATCATGATTCTCAAAGACAAAGCAATCAACATCAAAGCCCGATTTCATCTCCTCTTTCGTCACTCAAACAACGCTACAAGCACTAGACCCACATATCATGACTTTTCTTCCACAGCGACATTGAATAATGAGTAGGTCCCTGTTTTCTATCTCTTACACTTCCTCAACTTACATCTTAACTTACATGGCCAGGAATGAGAGAGACATGGATAAGACCTACATACGACAGACCCCAGGACGCAAGCCGTCTACTCCTGCCCTGTACAATGGTAAGTATGATTCGATCCCCCGTACTCAAAGAGAGACTGTTGGGCTAATGCGACAGAAAGGCGATCAATGCTTTGGTTCCTGCTGTCGGGGAAATGGGTACCGTTGGTAGACAGCGAATTTCAGAGCTTGAGATATCTTTTGTCTTTTCAGTACAATCCACGAACTGGCAAAACCGAACTATAATTCTTTGGTTCTTGGTTACTGTCGACCTGTGATAGTGGTAGTACTGGCTCGAATTCATCATCAAACTGTCTGCAGTAGTTCAGGAATCTCCTTTGCTCCAGTCTATTCCATTATAGTTAGCAACTACTTTGATCAATTAGAATCAATATCAGATATCAATTGGGTGGCGAAAGTGGTCACAATGGCGTGTCCACAGGCATTGATTTTTACCAGCCTTCACTTGTACATGTTAACCACATCCTGAACAGTCAACCATGCTCTTCTTCTGAGAATTGTCAAGTTTCTTTCTATGTCTTGAGTGGGGCCATTGCTGAATGACTGGGAGGTCCGCGCCTTCCGACAACATGAACCAAGAATTCGGCGGTCTGTTCCAGCGGCAACCGAATCAGACGACAAGTTCGCCGAACTCTCGGCCAACGTCGCTTATCCTCTTCTTAAACTCGACATATACTTACGTTGCTCTCCATTTCGATTTCTGTTTCTTTCCCCTTCAGCTGCACTCGAACTAGGTGACATGGAGCCAGAATCTCCGCAGTCGACCAATGCCGTTCGCCGTAGACCGAACAACTCCCGCCCATACCGGTCAAAGCGACATCCGCCGTGCGACGAATGCCGTCGGAAGAAATTAAGATGTCAGGCAGACAGTCACAGCAGCTGCCAGCGGTGTCTGACTGCTGGTTATCCTTGTTCTTTTGCCTACCCTCTCCACCGACACCCTGGTGCAGCGCTGCCAAGGTCGAGCGTATCATCAACACAACAAGTGGCGACCATCAATTTTACTCAACCTGAGCAGGTCTCAACGGCTCAGCAATCACAATCAGCACATCTGTCAACTAACTCACCGCCATTGGACCTGTTTACCCCTGACCCTACGGGTATTCCTTCGGCTTCTGTCGATACTCGCGCCCAGACGCCGTATCCTTCCGTCGAAAGGCACACACACCAAACCATTCAGACCCTCGATGGCTTGGATGGATTCTCATACCAAGTTATTGGCGCTTCGGGAGAGTCAGATCCGTGGCTGCTGAGGCACTGCAAGTTCAATGACAAAGGGTTCCTTCTGTCCCACCAAGTGCACTTTCGAAACGCAGGTGGTGTTCCGCTGGATGAGAAGATTCCAGTGCATTTCCTTGTAACCGCCGATCAGCTCTATGAGTCCTCAGGACAGAGCCCAGAATGTCCTAGCTCGAGCCTTACGCGGGAGGAGCTCAATAGCGTTGTTTCAGAAGAGTGTGGACAGAAGCTAGTGATTCTGTAAGTTGGGCTATCCCTGGGTTCATTTAGCAATTGTTGATGAGACTACAGTTTCTTTAAGTTCGTGTTCCCAACACTACCAGTTCTGTCCCGCTCGCAATTCGATCTCGCAGCAGCTGGTACTGTGCCGGATCAAAGTACGCTTCAGAGAACACCCGTATGTCTTCTTGCTGCAGTCTACGCATCAGCATTGCCATTCGCCAAGTTCGACGACTATCTCTGCCTCATCTATGCATACTCTCTACCTTCAACTGAGCGACTATGGCACATGGTCCGAGCACTTGTCTTGCGGGAGGGTCACAATCCTCGCTTAGCTACATTACAAGCAGGGATTCTCTATCTTCACCGACCAGTCAGTACAACGGAGAGCGCGGTGGCTGACAGTGTGTCGGTTTGGTCTTTTGTCGGTATGCTCGTGGGTATTGCAACATCGCTTGGACTTCAGTTGGAATGCCGACCGATGGGTCTGCCCGCGTGGGAGCGGAGAACACGTCGTCGGTTATGGTGGGCTATATACGCTGAAGACAAATGGCGCAGCTTACTTATGGGGCGCCCTCCTTACATCAGAAACGATGAGTGGGACGTAACGGACTTGGAGGATGAGGATTTCTCAGTTTCGGATAGTCTTCGTGATGCCTTACAGTCCGCGTCAAACGACGGCAACTCTTCGCATGAGGTTTGGTATGCTCAGCCGTTCCAGCATTTCATTCGCCTGTCTCGCATTGCGGATGAACTGCAACAGTCTTTATAGTAGGTCATTCCAAACTGTGGACGACTTGGATGCTGATCGTTATCTCTCTGTAGCGCGCTCAGGTCAGCACAGCGTTTATGCTCTGATTTTCACGCAACGCTCGAAATCGCCCGTCCTCTTCTCAAGAAGTTGAAAGAATGGTCTGAGCACTTACCCATATCTCTACGCCAGCACAGTCGTCTTACAATCACAATGGAGAGTATCGCCTCACAATCCAGCTGCCTTCGTTTTGCCTGCATCCTCTTAGAAGTTTTCGTTTTTCGCGCCTTACTGCGACCGATGGTTCGCTCTGCCGCTCCGCCGCCCTTGTATGAGGAAACCCACGAGATACCTGGTTTCGCTGGTCAGTTCGACGACCTCATTAATCAACTATTTGAAATGGACGAATTTGAGCCATCGTTGGCGATTGATTTGTCAGATGAGAATGGAAGTGGCAGTGCGGTGCTCCAAGCAGCCGAAAGTTGTGCAGCAAAGGTGCTCCGTACGGTTATGCGACTAGGCTATGGGGATATGTCAGGTTTTTGGTACTCATGTATGTTATACCCTATTGTTATGTCCTTGTTAGTCAACTCCAAGAACAGCGATAGAGCTGACAGCGAAGGGTCCCGTATCGGCTTTGCGACCGTCTCGAATTTCCTGATCCTTCTTCTAGTGCAGGCACCGACAAAAGACCACGGTCTTCGCGCCAAGCGTCTTGTAGACCTCTGGCGGGTCGCACTGCGAAATCAGAGTAAAAGTTCCTCAGTGGTTGGTCTCGGGCTTGTTAGGCTGGAGGCAGCGCTGTGGGCCGGGCTGAGTAGAAATTACTACCTGCCGAGGCATGTCAAGGAGATTCTCGAGAGACGGTAGCTTAGTTGTGTTACTATATAGTAATAAGTTGGTTCAACCCTTTCAACAATTAGACACTTTGACCGAGTGGTTAAGGTGCTGGCCTGCTAAGCCAGTGGGTTCGCCCGCGTGAGTTCGAATCTCACAGGTGTCGTTTCTTTTTTTTTCGCCTTCCCCTTTTTTTGCTGTCTTCTTCCTCAACTTCTGTCATCTCCTGGCGTTTCATATTTTAAAATGCTATATGGATATCTGAAAGACTTTATACATTGTCTTCTTTTAGTGAGTGCACTACTATACCTTGCATGAATGCCAATTTCTGCACGTTTGTGGAATTTTATTTCTTGTCCGCTTGATCAAGATATATTTTGACATCCGGCAGGACACTCCGATGGTGGTTTCAGTGAGACACGCGACAGAACATGAGCAACATCAATCTGAGGGATCATGACTTGATCTACCTTGCAATTCAATGAATACTTCCTTTCCGGAGCATTTTCATTGCCAGCACGACTGATCAGCAGATCATGCAGTGCATAGGTAGTTTCAATCGGAAGTGGCTGTGGAGCCCCACGGGGAAGGCCTCCCTTTCAGCCAGCGCTAGGCTTTCCGCTCGCTCTTTTCCATCTACAAGTACATACGCAACCTACGACAGACACAGCCACACCATCGACCGGGCTTGCCATCCCCGAGCCATCAGACACAAACCAATGGTGTCATCGAGCAATCCGACCGAGAGAACGTTCTGGATGAGTCTGCGATAGAGCCGATCGGATATGGCGGCCCCAACACCGCGGCGCAAGACTCGGCATGCGCAATGGACGCGCTTCACAGGCACGGCACGCACACAGCCTAATCCTCGTCCCGAACAGGTCTTGGCCTTCACTCGTAAGCCCGGAAGCTGCGGAAATTCTCTGGTCACGAGTCAATGGACCGGTTGCGAACGATTCGAGACGTGAGACTATGCGCTTGTGGCAGACCGGCACCATGTGCCAGATACACCACGTGCTGTCGCCTCCGTTCTACCAGATCATAATGCGGAGAACCAGAAGCCGATCATGAATGCAATGAGATTTGATGGAGACCCTTCACTAATCACTATAGCTCAGAAACTGGGACCGAAACATGTGGGCTGATGACTGTCCAACTGGGCATTTTCGGCTAAATGCGATTGACGTCCGAGTTTAGCTGCTCCGCATTTCCCCTCCCTTGCTCTCCCCGACCTAGCCAGCGAGATTCCCCGCCTAGGCATGTTATCTCTCCTTTCCTGCCTCCATTAGCCGCCAAAATTCCTCTGAGGCCTAATTGCAACTGCCACGCCGCCGAATAAGCCTGAAGGCTTGAGCTTGTTGAAACCCTGTCCTATACGAAAAGCTTGACCCCAGACGCAGGCGGATGAAGTCGCTCCCGGCTATCCCGGCTGTCCGGGGTTAGGCTGAGAACCAGACACAAACACCCCCATGGGGTTTGCCAACGCCTACGGATTAGGAAATGAACTGCAGATGCCTTGTTTCGAGTGGCACTCGGAGACAACCGTCGAGACCCAACCGAAAGTCAGGCTAAATGCTGGGCCCAATCAAGCCTCGATATACCCGGCCACGAGGGAATCGCATGACATGCGGTGACGCTGCATCTATCCAGAAGCATATGCTTACCGGCAACGTAGTAGCAGGGAACATGCAGACAGCGAAACAGACATGATTATGAAAGACGTGACTCCCCATGTAGTGTACGGGCTCGCAGATCAATTTATAAAGCCCACGCCCCCTCTCTTCCCCGCTTGCCGATCACCCAGCTTCTCCTCATACCATATCCGGGGGTATTTGGCGTCTTGGTGCTGTCTGTCTTGACTTTCTTTCTAATCCTAATAGACAGCCCTCACTTCACGACATATAGCAAGACGCGATGGCTGTTGGTGTGGGCGCTGAGGCTATCTCAGGCAAGCGCGCCGAGCTCGCGGGCAACCGCGTCGGATGGCGCGGCCTGCTCAGCAGCAAGAAGACCTTTTCGATTGCATTATTTGCGTCGCTTGGTGGTTTCGTCTATGGCTGTAGGTGCTTCGACTAGAGTCGGTTGTGGAGATGCTTACGTTTTTCTCAGATAACCAGGGCATGTTCTCGGGCATTCTTACGATGAACTCGTTCATTCTCGCGGTACGCACCAACTATGATACCCATGGCGTGACACGTTCTGACGGATACAGACCCAACACTATGCAGAACAGACCGGTACTGCTCAAGGCATGCTTACGTCGATTTTGGAACTGGGTGCCTGGGTCGGTACTCTGGCTAACGGATATCTCGCGGACTCGCTGGGCCGTCGGCTTACGGTGGTTGTGGCTGTGATTGTGTTCTGTGCCGGTGTCATTGTGCAGGCATGCACCAAAGACCCAAGCTACGTGTTCGGTGGTCGTTTTGTGACCGGTCTGGGTGTGGGTAGTCTGAGTATGATTGTGCCACTGTACAATGCTGAACTGGTAAATTTACCCCGATCATGATAACTAGGTCAAGATTTGCTTGCTACTGAGGACTGACTGGTGTAGGCACCCCCCGAAATTCGCGGCTCTCTTGTCGCTGTGCAGCAACTGTCGATCACCTTCGGTATCATGGTCAGCTTTTGGGTAGGTGCAAGCCATACTATTTCATGGATCATCTTCAGTGCTAATGACAAGAGCAGATCTGCTATGGTACCAATTACATTGGTGGTACCGGTGATGGCCAGTCTAAAGCGGCCTGGGAGGTGCCGGTCTGCATCCAAGTCTTGCCAGCCATTATCTTAGCGTTCGGCATGGTCTTCTTCATGCCTCAGTCACCACGACACCTTATGAACACTGGCCGCGAGGAAGAGTGTCTCAGCACCTTGGCCCGCTTGCGCGATGCCTCAACCGATGACATTCTCGTCCGCATTGAGTACCTCGAAATCAAGTCCCTGAAGATGTTCGAGCAAGAGACTTCGAGGAGAAAGTATCCTCAGTACCAGGATGATTCGTTCAAGAGTCGCTTTATGATTGGTGTGAAGGATTATGCTTCGTTGGTCACGGACAAGTCACTCTTTAAGCGGACCACTGTTGCAGTACGGTTGACCCCTTGCATACCAGGAGCGCAGCTGATTGTTATCTAGTGTCTTGTGATGACATTCCAACAATGGAACGGCATCAACGCGATTAACTACTTCGCGCCCCAGGCAAGTATTTTCCGCTCAGGATGGGAAATGATATAACTAACCGTGTGGCTCAGATCTTCAAAGAACTCGAACTCGGCGGTAACACTACCAACCTCCTCGCAACTGGCGTTGCTGGTATTTTCGAGTTTGTCTTCACCATTCCTGCAGTGCTTTGGGTGGACAACATAGGTCGCAAGAAGATTCTGTTGGCTGGTGCTGCAGGCATGGCGATCTGCCACTTCATCTGTGCCGGACTTATCGCTACGTACCAAGGCGAGTTTGGAAGCCACCGGAGTGCGGGCTGGGCGACCGTAGCATTTGTGTGGATTTTCATCATCAATTTTGCCTATTCATGGGGTATGTTTGAATCTCCGATACAATGAGCGCAATACTAACAGCCAACTAGGTCCCTGTGCTTGGATTGTGGTATCGGAGGTCTTCCCGCTCAGCATGCGTGCCAAGGGAGTCAGTCTCGGCGGTAGCAGCAACTGGGTATGTATCCTTACCTGTGTCTTCAAGAGCTCGGCTAATTCCTGATAGCTCAACAACTTCGGTGTCGGCTTGGCAACCTCCCCTTTTATTGCACGATCCGCCTATGGCACCTTTATCTTCTTCGGCTGCCTGACGGTGATCGGATTTCTCTACGTCTTGTTCTTCGTCCCCGAGACCAAAGGCCGCACCCTCGAGGAGATGGACGAAGTGTTTGGATCGGAGGGCATGGCGGCCGAAGACGAGGCTCTCCGCCAGCAGATCGACCGCGACATCGGTCTGACGGCTTTGCTGCATGGTGAAATGGACGCATCCGCGGAGAAGATGACGACCAAGGCGGTGCATCTGGATGACGCTCCCGTGCCACCACACACTACCGAAGCGTAAGCCGGCAGTTGCATGGTGCCGGTGCAGTCCGGTGCACGGGATGGCGTCGGTAGCCCCAGCCATGAAATCTATTATCCTTCCTTTTGCCGGAGAGGGCTTGCTGATCCCGTGCGACGGCTGCATTGGGGCGGAAGACGAGCGGTCAAGGCTGACTTGGTCGTGCAGGGTCTCTCTGGAGGCTAAATCGAGGGATGTATTTAGCCGGAATTGAGGGCCGGGGTCACAGTACATATCTTAGTCATAAATTAATGCAAACCCGAGGGTTTATCTTCAGCCAAGGATTCAGTCATAGAGTCATCCTTAGAGAGGTAGCCGAGGCTTGAACCGTGGACCTAACCTTGAAAACTGAGGCCAATGCTCGTCAGCGGCTTGCTCGTAGGTTCCATGTTCCCCCGTGGGCGGCGGCGGGTGTAACCGCCATGCGGAGAAAAAACCGTGCCTTTCAAGGTTCCAAGTTTAGTATGCTGTCGGTCTTAACAGGCTAAGTCCGATCTCATCCATGATTCGATGGTGTACTCAAATCGCCTTCCACCACTGCGTACTATTTATGGCAAAGGTAGGGCAAAGGTAGGCCAAGCCGTGCATTGAATACATCCAATACAGATAAGTTTCTCCCAGGTCTTTCGCCTGGCGCACCTCCCACCACTCATCTCGATCACGTTGGAGCTCCCGCTCCCCGCATCGCGTGCCCACGCGCTTTTGCTTCTACCTATACCCCCAATCACAGTCTAGACAATCTCTGAATAATCAGTCGTGCTGTCTCACTGCTATATCCACTCCCTCGGTTGTGGTCGCAACTCTGCACTATCTTCGCTCGCTGAGTTTACTGAGACCAAGACCGGAGTAATGGATAGCCCTGTTATCGTGAATCCAGTTCTATTGGGAAGGTGTTATCCCCGGAATCAGTAATTATCATTCATGTGGGGTGGAGCGAGCAGCTTGGATGCCTCGGGGGTGTATGAACCAAACTCGGTATGGATGTGAAAGCGGGCAGGGCAGGGCGGTACCTACCGCTGGACAGCCGATTCTCGGAGAACTGGAGACCGTAGGCCACAGACACCAGACTCCGGCATGAAGCGATTGAACTGGCTTCAGAGTACCTTGTGTGGGCGGGGGGCTAGACTCGCAAAGCAGTGCTAAGTAACTGGTGGGGACATTGGAGGTTCGGTTTGGCTAGTTCCAGGGCGGAGTTGAGGTTGGACACCGCGGCTTAGTAGAATGGAATCATTCCTCGTTGGGATGGGTGTCTGTCTACCTTTAGTATAAATCATATGCTCGATATAGCGAAGTCCGCAATATAAAGAATACCTCACTGGGACGAGCTTTAGGTTTTGGCTTATATCGTCAAAAGAAGCGCAGCAGGGACGGAGATGACGCTGGGGGGTTTTCCATCAGAAACAGGGAGGTGGCTGTTACTAGGGAAGACTAGCTTATACTTTGGGTTGACTGGGGGAGAGTACAGAACGAACGTGGCCCGAGTTCGGGGCATATTGAGTGTTGCAGAGCGGTGGGTAAGAGTGTTTAGTGCATCGAAGTAAAAAAAAGACCTAAGTGTAAACACGTAAAATAATTCTTCTGATTAGACAAATCTGCATGCTATGCTAATAACGCTCACGTATACTGCTGAAAATAAAATAAAATGACATCGTTTACAGTCATCCATCGTAAAACCTAGTTGCTTCCCACTGTCAGCGCGGCGATCAATGCAGCCCCAATGCCCGAGCCATCCTCCGCCGGAACAAAGGTGATCAAGTCCTCCTCCTCCGCCGGCCACTCCAGGATCTCCCGCAAAGCCGCAGCAGCCCGCTCCTTGAACTGGTAGTTCTTGCTGAACGCCGAGCCGTCCACGCCAACACGCCCCCGCGTGACTCCCTCCTTCTTGCAGATGGCGGCGATGCCACAGGCGTAGAGCCGGGCCGCCCGCGTGCACACGATCTCCGCCAGCATACAGCAGGTCTTCAGCTCCTGAAGCGTGGGCTCGATTCCGAACTCCTGCTTGAGCATGGCGCGGGTCTCGGCCATTTCACTTTCCGCAACGGCATTCTCCTCCTCCATGCGCGACAGACACGAAGACTCCATCGCGTGGATGTCACGGAGGTTATGGAGATCACAACCACTCAAAAAGCCCACTGTCTCGTGTAGGTGTACGAGAATCAGTCGGAAAAGTTCTCCGGTGTACAAGCCTGCGACCATCTTTTCGTACGTCTGCTGTCCTGGTCGCGGGGAGGCGCGGTCGATCTCGAGGTCGAACATGCATCGCGGGAGGACTTTGTGGCTGTTGTCAAAGGCGCCGTATTCGGTGTTGATGCCGACGAGCTGATCGGGGGGAAGTTTATGGGAGGCGATCTTCGGGATGTTGCCGCTTTTCTCCATGTACGCGGCGTTGCAACCAGTCCCCAAAATGCTGCCAATCTTTACGCCGGGGTCCTTGTAGGCGGATGCAATTAGTGCTCCGGTCGTGTCGTTGACTAGCGCTACCACCCGTACGGGGATGTTCTGTTCAGCTGTCAGCAAGAGAGGTTGCTTCGGCGTGTACAACAATGATTGGGACCCGCATACCCTTCGCTCTAGAGCCTGCTCCAACTGTGCTACCACGTCGTGTCCCTCAACACCTGAGATATCCCACCCCTTTGTCCAGCGTTGGAGGACGCCGTGTCGGATATTGTCTTGCGTGACGGGGTAAGAGAACGTGAAGGCTAGGGGCAATTTCTCTGACCCGGGTGGTGTAAGATGTTGCTCTTGAATGAAGTCTTCGATGCGGTCGGCGATGAAGGTCCAGAGCTCGTCTGCGGTGCAGTGTCTCATGTGCTTGGGGAGTTTGAATTTATGCTGTGTCAATTCGCATCCCCCTTTTTCCTCGGTCAAGGTCACGTTGCAGACGCGAAGGTTCGTACCGCCCATATCCACAGTGAGATATGAGCCTGTCTCGTACCCGGTCGGCTGGTTCATCACCCACGTCACGTTCATAGGCTAGATACCGTTAGTGGCAGGATGCATGGTGAGGAGAAACGATCTCATACAATATCGCTGTCTTCATTGCTGAGGCCTGCCCTGGGTCAGTAAGTAGACACGCGATACAGTCAAAGCAACCACAGACCTTTCTCAAGCTCCTGAACAAAGTGATCAGTAATGCGCCGGAGAGAGTCTCCATCGATGGTGAACATCTGCGCAATGCGCTCAACCTCTTGCGATACCTTATCCGGGGTATCTGCTGTGCGTGAGTACCAGGACCTATGACCAATTACCGCTGACAAAGGCGCTTACCCTTCAAGACAGGTGCAGTTGGGGCACAAGCTCCCTGGGCCTCCTTCATTGTGATTTAGTGCGCGGGGTTGACTTAGGGGGTCAGATATCATGCAAGAATGGCTTCTGTCAACATGGACGGACATAGAAACCTCCGCAGTGTTATATAACTCTCTCCAAAGAGGAGGGTGAGGGGCAGAGGCCCTTGCGCACCCATCCCACGCAAGCAGACCGAAGAAGGATTTGACCCCATCATGACATCTCCCTCCTTCCCGCCGGGGGTTGTGTACTTGTAGAGAACGGAGGAGAGAAGTCCGGATAAAGACCATGCGCCGGGCCACCTCCCAGCCAACCAAAGGTGTGCAGACCAACTTAAAAGTTGGCGATCAGTATTTGGGTGGGGCGCCGAGTCAGGGCTGGCCCGGCGAAATCTCGCTTTTGATCCAAGTGTGACGTCGGCCCGATGTGGATACGGGACTCATACGGGACTCATACGGAACTCGGGATGGACTGTCGCCGTTGGGTGCAGTCGGCTCCGGCCGCATGACGATTATCTTACCTCTGGCACTAATGGAAGGGGTCCGATGCCATTCTGCATTCCTGATTGGGAATGATCTTGTGACTGCATGTGGAAAGCTATGGAATCAGAATAATTCCCGGGGTTGCCGAGGCTTGGTGGTGGCTATCAACGACATAGAGTGCAGCATTTGGCAGATAGCGTAGCGCTGCAGCCGCGCGGCCGGGCAGACGTTCTAGATGGTTCACAAGCAGGCACGGATCCTGAACCTTCCTGGGATGATTCGCCATCAGGCCATTGACTTTCGAGACGCTAGCTGCAAGTCGCCCTTAGATGAGGGTTCGCGAGCTTTGACACGAGCTTTCATGCGGGCTTAGCTTTAGAGGCGCTACATTGAAACGCTGGAAATGTTAGCAGATATGCAGTGTGTACTAAAATAGTTGAAGCGAGGGCGAAGAAGCACCGTAATTCAAGCGCTTGCTTGTCTGGAGCTTAGCTTTCGTGGACACAGGCAACACACACTTGAACCCCGACACGGACACGGGCACAGCTAAGAAGCATAGAAGAGGAGAAGGTTTGTTGAAGCGGCTGTTCTATGATTAAAATTAGGTTGGGGTAGATTGGGGTAGATTGAGAGTAGATTGAGTAGAAGGTGAGTGGGAAAGTTGCAAGTGTGGAAATGGAAATGGAAAGAAACGTGGGGTGGTCGTCGGTCAGTCATCCAGTGATCGACCCCCACTTCTCCAGCCTTGAGCCTTCCATCTCCTCCCACTTTGGTTATCACAACTAAAACAACAATTGGTTCGAGATAAGCATCTCCCCGCCTTCAAACGCGGTAAGGAAACTTGTATCTCAATTATTTTGACTTCAAGGTCCTCTCAAATCGACTTTGAGATGTTTCGCAACACGCAGCTTTCTTCTGGAAACTTCTACTCTGTTCGTGTTGTTCTCCGCGTGACCGATTCCGAACCACATTCAATGCGAGAATGACCAGGCCTATCATCCAACGACTACCTTACTCTGCACCTAGGGAAGACTTCATCGATGCCCTAAAACGAGATGGGTGTGTGATAGTCCAGGGCTTCACCACATTGGAAACGTTAGAGGAAGCAAGACAGGAAGTTCAACCATGGCTGGAGAAAGAACAACAACGGAGCAAGCTGGGTGGTGAGCCGATCGCACCAGAGGTTGCCATCAGCTAGATAGCCTGACAAACAACAGCCCTCAATGGCGGAACTCGCACTTGTACACGTCTTATCGGGCGCAGCAAGACCGTGCGCGAGAAATTCTTCTCCGATCCGTTGTACCAGGTAAGACAGATCCTGCCACGCCCAGAAGAAAGGAACTTGTCCTAAGATATGGGCAGGACCTAGCCGAAGAGTTCCTCGCGATCACGACAACCAACTGGTACGGCGACGAGCCGTCTACTAACACCACTCACCCGCTTCTTTCAATCGCCATCACAATGGAAATCCGACCAGGGGCGAAAGCGCAGAAGCTTCATCGCGACGACAAGAACCATCATGCCAGACATGCTCGTGTTGATGCGTACCACGCGAACCGCGATATGCTTTTCGGCTTGTTTGTTCCCGGGTGCGATACTCGTCGTGCGAATGGAGCCACGCGTGTGGTCCCGGGTAGCCACCTTTGGGGCGATGAGATGCCGGAGTTTGGCCCTAATGGCGACACGGGTCTTGTCGACGCTGAGCTACAGGCCGGCGAAGCTATGATCATGTTGGGCAGTCTCTACCATGGAGGCGGGGAGTTCTTCGAGTCTTCAGGAGGACGAATGATGCACATTATATTTATGTGCAGCGGAATTTATCGTCAGGAGGTAGGTCGAAACGTATTTCGCTCTACGAATGAGTGACTGATCCTGGGTCCAACAGGAAATATCGTACCTTTCGTATCCGATTGAGGATGTGCGGACATACTCAAAGTTGGTGCAACAGCGGTTGGGTTGGAAGCAATCCGAGCCGAACCTGGGATGGGTCGATCTGGTCTCTCCCGATGCCTTGTTGTGATGACCTGCACCGCTTGGAGTGTCTTTAGGTAACCGCGTAAGGAATCAGACTTGTCAGTTATATCTGGGCAGTTCGTTGGCGTAGCTAGGTATGCTAATGTAGCTTATGTGAACCTAGCTTGGCTATGAGATGCGATCCTACGCCTGGCGCTCTAGTACGCTCGGGACTCGATTCAACTGTATTGTGCCCGATGCAGGGAAGACACAGACCTTCATCTCATATCCGAGACTAACCTACTGTAGACTCTTGGCGAGCATCGGGCGTGGGGAAGATGTATTGAGCAACGCCTCAGCCACCAACACTCCCCGGGCCACTGCACCCACATGCATATAATCCCTCGCATTGAGTCAAGGCACTTTCATGCCAAGAACGAATATGCAAGACGATGTGGTAATTATTAGAACAAACTAAATCAATGAACTATAAAGAAAAATAGCATGGGCCATAAACATCGTCAAATAGGTATTCACTCCCAGCAAGCGTAATCCGGGAAGTAGCGGTCATGAATGCGCCGTGCATACTCAACCACCACAGGCAAGCTTTTCAAGATCGCCTGAGTCTCCGGACAGCTGGACACGATAGGTTAGAATTGATCAATGCCAAAGTTCAAGAAGACTTACGCAGAGCAAACCAAAGACCCAGCCAGAAACCCAAACAAGACCGCGTCGGCCTCAGTCGGCTCCTCGCCGCCCAGCACCCAGAACGGCCCATCACCCTGCTTCTGGGCCTTGCGGGACAGCAGCAGCTCGCTTATACTCGTCCAAACCTCCTCCTTGAATCCTTTCAGCTCCTCCAACGAGAACCGCAGGGTGCCCTGGTTGTACAGCATCTCCCTCTGTCTCCGGTAGATGTAGTATCCCACCGCGACCTTGACCGGGTACGGCAGCGCGCTCAGGGCGTGTTTTCGCATCTCGTAGTAGTTCTCGATCCACTTCTCGTGGTTCTGTCGCCCGAATCAGCTTCTCGGACCGTGTAGGCAATCCGTGAGGGAAGGAAAGGGGAAGTGTACCAGATAGAAATACAACCGGTCCTCCAACAGAGCCCTCACTCCAGCATCCAACACCTTCTTCTCCGCATCGAGATCGCGATTAAGGTCAGTGATTACACCATCCTCAATAAACCCCCGAGTGATCAGAGCTGAGTCCGAGATGGTAGTCTTTGCGCCCGTCGTCCGGTCCGTGATATCGACGTATGGAATCTTACCCCGCGGGCTGCCGAGCGGGGACCCGGCGTCCGTGCGATACGAGATCCCCGCAAAGCGCAGACGAGCTTCGAGCTTCGTGACGAAGGGGGACCAGGTGTATTTCCCGGGCCAGGGGAAGCCACGGTAGAGCGTGATTTCGGGGGCTTGGTTGGATGCCATCGTGATGTGTGGGTTGTGTTGCGGGGAGGTGGAAGAAGTAAGCTTTTAGTCGTCTTTGTTGCTGGGTTGTTGGGCGTCTTATAGTCGGGCGCCTAAAGTCCGCAGATGTCGAGAAGGATCGACGGATCGCATAGTCTCTGTTCGCTTGGGAGATGGAACGAGCGAAGAGATCTTAGCGGCGGGTTGAAGTGGTTACTATGTAGCCTTCTCTTAGCTTTGAAGTCAGGATGGACTAGAATGTCTTTTGTTGGAGGGCAGTGCAGTGTGCATTCGTTGGTGGTTGCCTAAGGCTAGCTGGGTGTTGCCTTGACGCTAGTGTTGCTTTATGTTAGTAACTTGGTTTCTTGCAAGTATCCATCCACCTTGGTTGGTATAGTCTTCATCCTGCTATACATTCTTCGTCTGTACTTAATGATTAGAGCTTTCAGATTTCAGATCTGAGTCGAGTCGTGTCGGTGCACTCGCAGGAGATATATGATTATGCTCGTTCCGTTCCCCTTCTTGGTGACATGGGCCGACCGGGCGCATGCAGGCCCGAGCGGAAGACCGAAGTATACTCGGCTTCAGCCAGCCCGGTTCCACCAACTCAGCTCCACAAACAATCATCTTTCGAGGGATATACGCGAGTCATCCATCACTCATAATAGGAGTCATTGCGGTCTGATAGCTGGCGCATGGTTGGATCAACCGAACGGGCAAGCTTTACCGACGACAATACAGCCCAGGCCGAGCAAATAAAGCGTCCCAGCTTGCCATGTGAGTATTCGACGAAGTTGCAAAACAGACACTACCTAGTCCTTACCATGGCCTACCTTAGTGATCTACCACTCGAGATAATCTACCTTCTTCTCCCGGTTTGCTCTTCTCCCGGTTTGCTTGGAACGGTGATCCTTCATAGGCATTTACTGAATCGCATTAGGTGCTCAGAAAAGCAGATCTCCTATCCCTCCGTCTCGTCTGTTGCCAGCTCTCCATCATCACAGCGCCCTATATCGATGAACACCTCATCCGCGAGATCCACGAAGGCATACACTATCATCTCCATCAAGCGGCAACCACACCCCTCCACACAGCTCTTCTCCAAAGACTCCTCCGTTGTGGTGCCCTAGTCAACCACCGCAACGACACTGGCGAAATCGCCCTTCATGTCGCAGCTCGCTATGGAAACCTGCAAGCCGTATCTCTTCTACTACACTCCGGTGCCGAGATCGACGCAGCAACCTTCCACGACTGGACACCACTCCATCTCGCCTGCCGCTACGGTCATGCAGACATAACCCAGTTCCTCATCTCTCACGGCGCAAATGTCAACAAACCCGGATTTCAAGGATGGACGGCCCTCCACTATGCCGAACGGGAAGGCCACGCGGACTGTGCTCTCGTTCTCCAAACAGCGGGTGCAGAAAGCCCCAAGCCCCGGAGGTGCGCTGCGAAGCGTTTGCATGGCTGGTGGGGAGTTTACACCCTCTGACCAACTGCGAAACACGCTAGAATTGCTTGATGAGATCAATCAGCGGCGGGGAGGGGCTTGCCCATTCGCAATCTTGTGCTATGGAGCTTGATAGATATCTAGCCCTCAAAACCCTAGAGATTACCATGGAACAAATAGCGGCATTGTGACTAGACAGGCTCGGCTGTACCGGCATAAACACCTGGAATTGCATAGATACCAAGACTAAAGACAATATAAGTTACGCGCGCATCAGAACAAGCCAATCAATCGACCATGCTGATTCGTGGGCGTTTCAGCCAACTAGCAGGGGTCTCTGCACGTTGCTAGGCCTCAGCGCACAGCCTCGCTCTAGCCGCTAAGCAGCCTACCAATTTTTTCCGAAAGCCCCTCTTCCATGCCTCCTAATCTCTTGTGAACATCATCTCTCGTGAACAAAGCAAAGTCCTTGAAGGTTACATTAATCATGGCGGCTGCGTTGCACTGTCCTTCGAGACCCAAAACGGTGGCAGAGATCACATCTCGGCTAGGCAATTCCGCATGCGACGAGAAAGAGAAGTCGGCGCTGCGTGCTTTGATCTCGCAAATGGTCGGCCGATTTCGTGACAAGAGCCGTCCAAGTTACTATGTTGAAGCGTCACGTCTGTCACGAGCCACAACTCAGAGACAATACCACTACTTGGCACAAGTTTTCTCGCGGGCGATCGTGGACAACGCCGAGAAGGGTAACGCACTTGACGGGGATCTTCTCCCTAGCTTCGTCTTTCTCCTTTGGAATAAGCCGGAAGGTTACTCGCGCGATGGACTTTATGCGGCAGTCAATGCATTGCGTGAGAGGCTGGACTACAAAATCCGCGAGAATGCATTGGAAGCTCAATACCTTCTGTGCTATACGCTCGGTGTCTTGCTCGACGTCGCGGTAGATATCAAAGCATCCGAAATTGACAAAGATTCACTACGGGACCCACTTCTCAAACTACTTGCGGATTTGAAGGATCATGATGAGCCACGCTTGGCTCAAGCGGCAGCCTACGCGTACGAAGCGCTCAGAGGGATTTCAGACAATCAAGGTCCCTGGGATATCTTCTGGAGCAACAGTTGGAGGGTCATTGCAGTGGCTGCAAGAACTGCCGGGGCTGTCTCAACTATGAACCCAGAAAGGCTACTGGAGGCGGGGCCAGACTTGATGGAACTTTTGGAATTCTTGAAGAAAATCTATGATGCGGGCAAAGACCTAGTTGAAGCCATCAAAGAGATGGATGAAGTGTTTGTTGAGAACATCCGAAGACTTCCAAATCAAAGGCTCTGGTATGGCATACTTCGGTACACTAGTATGCTTATTATGACTGGCGGCAACTCATTTGACACCCTTGAACACATATTACCGAAGGTCCCCTGTGGGGATAGCTGGCAGTTCTGGTGCGGATTGTATGCCCAACTCGAACAAGGCTTCTTGTTGGGAGGTCAACGGGAAAAAAATCGGATCATCCGAGTCGTCAACGTAACATTCGACATGAAATCTTTGCAGGAAATAAAGGCAAAGAGTTTGCGTGTTCAGCAGTGGATCAACCTGATTTCAGAGACGTTTGATCAGAAAGGATGGAAACAGTCCTTACCAAGAGCCCGAAGATCCTTTCCGTTCCGCTTTTTGAAAAAACTAGAGTGCGAACCGCAAGTGAGGAAGCCTTTTGACCCGAATACGGCAGCAGCTATCGGTGGCAGCTTGTTGGAAGATGCGTGGCACGAGTGCAAGGAGGCGCAAAGGTTCTATGCAGATGCCGCGTTGACGGAGTATTATTTGCAACAGAACCGGCTTAAGATACTACGTCTCTCAAACGACACTCTGGACATCGAAAGTTGCTACATTAATCTTGGAATTGTCAAACATTCCCTTGACCGACAAAACCAGGAAGCCTTCGAACTACCCCTCCAGAGGCGTCTAAAGGTTGAAGCACCGGGCGAGGGGGAAGCACTTGAATTACAAGAACTTTTTGATGCCCGTAAGCTAAGAAGCCACGTTGGTTCTCCCGATGTCCAGTCAAGAGCTCCAAGACGTATTCTGATTAGAGGTCGTGCTGGAGTCGGAAAGACAACGTTATGCAAGAAGATCGTTCACGACTTCATCAATGCCAACTTTCCCCGGTGGAAGTTTGAACGGGTGCTTTGGATACCCTTGCGGAAGCTGAAAGACAAGCCTACTCTAGATCAGTTCCTTTGCCATGAAATTTGGTCAAATCACCGCGAGAAAAACCATTTCATCTCTGCTCTTCTGGGGACGATATATGATCAAACAGACAACCAGACTCTTCTGTTGCTGGACGGCTTCGATGAGATAGTTGGCGCGAAGACCCCCAGTGGAGACCTTGTCAAGTCTCAACCGATGTTGGATCTTCTCAACTACCCGAATGTCATCATTACGTCCAGGCCGCATGCAGCATTCGATAAATCGATTCAGGACTTTGATCTCGAGCTTGAGACGACAGGTTTTCGCTCCGAGCAGGTAGAAGCATACGTCGACCAGATTGTGGGCTGCATTGGCAAGGATGAAAGATCTGCAAAGGAGATCAAGCATTTCATCAACAGCCACTGGTTGATGAAAAGTCTTCTTCAGATTCCTATTCAACTGGATGCGTTATGTTTTGCTTGGAACGAGAGGCTTCTCTCGCAAAACATCAGAACCATGACTTCCTTGTATCAGGCAATCGAAGTCAGACTATGGAAAAAAGACATGGTTCTCATGGGAAAGCTGAGCGAGAGTGAAGCTGATAATATCTACGTACGGTCTCAAGTCGAACAAGCTATGCATGACCATATCGAGCTAATTCAGAAGCTTGCTTTTACTGGCTTATACAACAACATTTTTGAATTCACACATCGACATCGAATAACAACATATGCAACATTGCCTGGCTTGGAAGGTAAATCAGACAACTTACTCAATGAAGTATCGTTTCTTCGGAGCTCTCATCCCGCGGAGAATCACCAACGCCATACTTATTACTTCCTTCACTTGACCTTCCAGGAGTTCTTTGCTGCTCATTACTTCGTGCACTGCTGGATGACTGATACACCGCTTATATGTCTTGAACTGGACTCGACCGAGTGTCATCATCTGGATGCAAAACAATTTATACACCGCGAGAAGTATAACGGTCGCTACAATGTGTTGTGGCGATTTGTAGCGGGACTTCTCTTTGAAAGCAAGAATCAAGAAAAACTGACTCGATTTATGCAAGTACTGAATAGCGAGCCAAGAGACCTACTTGTACTTGCACACCCTCGTATCTTGATGTATTGTTTCAATGAGATTCTGCTTCGTCCTGGGTATAGTGCCCTGCAGCAATTGCAACACAGCATCGATGGGGAGCTACTGGCTGCTTTAGTGGGATATAATCTCCATGACTCATTCCGTTTGAGTATCGAAATGGAGTTCCCAGAGCACTTACTAGGGCGCATTCTGGACAATTCAGGTGATAAACTCAGCATGAGGACTCTTCGCGACATATCACGCCGCGCCTGGGTATCACCAGCACTCCTACAGAAGATGGACGATATTTTGCACACTAGTGAGTCCAAAGGCTTGAAGCAGATTACATTCCGTGCTCTCCTTAAGCATGAGAGATTTCAGCAAGAGCTCCTCCAAAAGATGCTCGAGACTCCAAAGCTGTGGAAATTGGCATTTCCTGATCTAATTTTCACGGGGAGAATTACGAGCGCACGGGAAGAATTTATCAACACATTGTTAGCCAGGATCGAGGCAAAACAGTCTCTAGTGCCAGAGTGGGTTAGTTTCATACAATGGCACGTCAGGCTAGCTGAAACGAATATAACAAAGCTTGTATCACTGCTGGAGGCGCGAGAACCACCGTTGAGGGAATTTGCTGTGTCAACACTCCAGTTCAAACTATCTACAAACATCGATATCCTCCCGCGTGTTCTGGCTCTCCGGCATGATAGTGATCTACAGGTGAAGCTTGCGGTCATCCGAGCTTGCTCCGCGCTCTCTGGCAGGCAATCTGTTCTTGAAACATTACACGGTGCCCTGAATGACGACAATGCACAAGTTCGAAAGCTTTCTGCAGATGCCTTGGGGTCAGAAGAATCTTTGCCCATCGATATTTTGGACACTTTGGCGTTTCGAATGAGAAATGATAAGGACGCTATAGTAAAGATCAGGGCAATGGAAGTATGGAGCAAACATTGTGTCAGCCCAGCGGACATCGTGGAAACTGTCGTTCCATTCCTGGATGATGGGAACTCTTGGACTTTTAGGCTTGCTGCAGCTGAAGTAATAGGCCGTCAAAAGATTCCTGATTCGCGCATGCGATATTTCGTGTCTATGCTCAATAATACAGACTCGGAAAAACGACAAATTGTGCTTCGAATTCTCTTGAAATTTTCCGCGCACTCCCAGCTCCCAGACGATGCTTTTGAAGCATTGCTCAAAATCTGGAGTCACGTTGAAGATTTCGAGGGCGAGAGCGAGAGATTTCCCGCGCAAGATATTCTTCTAAACTATCATGACTTGAGTGACAACGTTCTCAAATCTTTGATTCCCTTTCTTGGTCATCCAGACACGCAACTGCAACGCCAAGCGTGTGCGATATTTGCTGAACAGTGCCGATTGCCAGAGTATGCCATGGGACCCGTCTCAGCTCTGTTGATTGACTCAGATTTAGACCACGCGAATAATTCGACAAAGCACTTGGCACTAAAGGCCTTATCTAAGGACCCAGAACTACCGGAAGGTATTCTAGAGTCCGTGGTCCAGACCCTAGCGACGGTGCAAGACGATACAGGTAAGTATTATGCCGTCAACTGCCTTCGTGCGCAAAAGCATCTCAGTCCAGGGCTCGTGCAAGCCACGATTTCAGTTCTCACATGGTCCACGGCATCAGAGGTTGAAAGTATCATTCGCGAGCGTGATGAATTTAGCACGGTGCTGCCGAACCTCGATGGCGAGCGTTGGGAGATCTTGTTCGAGATCTGGATGAAGAAAAGCCTGAACTCCGACTTTTCTTGTGTTCTTCAGGAAGAGGAACTTCGGCTTACCACTCCGGGGCGTGCTTTAAGCGTCCACTTGTCAACCCCTCTACAGCGGGAAACTGTCAGAAACGCAGCGAAGGCTGCTCGAGCGCGGGTACTGGGTGGCTCTGGTTTGGTGCGCGAGTAGACTCTTAGCGACCTAGGTGGTGATGTTGACTTAGTTTTTAATTTTAGACGGCTGCATGACTCGATTGAAGACTACACCGCAGGCGCTTGGATACATAACCATAGTCTTTCAGCAGACTGCGCATGCTGTCAATCGGTGCAATTCACAAATCTCGCCATAACCTCTTGTTTACGCTCGAGATGACAATCCGGGATTTGCCATCCTCAGTCTCGCTTGCGTCGCGCTATCTCGGAAGCGTAAAGCTCTTGTGAGTCAAGAATGAGTTACCGGTGCGGTCATTGTCGGGATTGGACTGATAGTGTCACATACACTGGGAAGAAGTTCCCGGTGTCACGTTAGTCGTCCGCACTACAAACAGCTATTGCATCACACACGTCCACTACCTGCGCATAGCTACCTGTTCAGACCAAAACTGCCGGACAAGCTCATTGACAAAGTCAAAGCACAAGAAGCGATACAAGACCTGCTAGGACGCCAACAGTAGCAACACCAAATTGTCCCTGAGACGATCTGCCAGCACCGTTCACGGCATGAGGAACACCAGTGCCGTTTGTGGAAGTCCCATTCGTGCCGGCAGACCCGGTCGTCTGATTAGCAGCCGCGGCAGCAGTGGCAACGCCCTTCCCAGTGAAGCCAGCCATATTCGCGAAAAAGATGCTGGTTGCACTGAGCTGTTCCTCTCTCCCATCAGTCCCGTCCCATTCGTCCGAATACCAGCGACGACCGCAGAGTGTCTGGTTGTTGCCACCCGTGCATTGCTTCGCCGCTCCGACAGCCGACGCCTGCAGACGCGAAGACACCTCGGACGAGATGTACGGAGCGACGAGACTTGCCAGCGTCAAATCCGAGACATAAGTCCCCTTGTACGTGTCTTCGAGCGAGTTGCAATTCTCTGTGGGCTCACAAAGGATCTCCGACAGGATCAGACCGCCGTACTTCTCGGGGAAGAAGGTTTCGAACGAGACGTTGAGCAAGCTGTCGAGGCCGGACTTCCATTTGCTGTTTTGACCGTTGGTCTTCGTTCTCGTTAGTCGTTGTTGCTCTAAGCTGGCTTGCAATTGACTTACGTAGTTGTACATATAGGCCGCACCGCTGATGTACGGCCCGTAATTGGCCGTCCACTGGGTGTTTCCCTGGGTTGTGCAACCATTATCCACATCCGTGCTGTCGGCGATACTCCAGGTGTCGTTTTTCAGGAGCGGCACGCTGGCACTCCAGTCCCAGATCTTCTCCGCCCAGTCTGCGTACGTCTGGTTGTGGGTGTACCGAGCCAGCCGCGCAGAGAGCTGGAAGAGACCGCCGTTGCTGATGGCATTCTTCTGGGTGTATCCGGACTCGAAGGGCCAGATCTGCCAGCGCAGTCCGCCCCCGCAGTTGCTCGTGTCCCACCGTGCAACCTGGGTGTTGAAGACGCCTTCAGCCAGAGTCAACCACGACGTCTGATTGACGTCCTGAGGGTAGTCCAGCTCTGCGGCTGTCATCGCGGCAAGGCCCCAGGCCATCTGGTCGTCATTGCCTATCTGCGAGCTCCAGTTCGACGGCATGTAATCGTTGTCGCCGATCTGCCAGTACATGCCCTGGCTGACGGCGGGGTTGTTGGAGGCGTCGCCGGTGAAGTACCAGTATTGGATCATGAGATTGAAGAGAACGCCGCCCTCACCCCAGAGGCTGGGGATGACACCTGGAATCTCTCCGGTCTTGTTACCGTTGTAGTGCTGCATGGTGTTGAACGCGGCGGTGGCGGCTGCATCTTTGATGGACTCTGCAGATGGGATTATATCAGCAGGAGACAAGAGAAGTAGAGTTCGTCGAAATCATACATTCATTGTTGATGTCCAAATCGATGGCAGACACGGTGCCCGCCACAAGGGCAGCGGCATAAGCCACTTTCAGGAGGTTCTGGAAGGTAGTTCTCGCCATGTTCACAGTCACCATGAGAGAATATGCGTTGTGACGGAAGGCTGACAGGAACCGAATCATCCGGGGTGAACCAGAGATCTTAAGTTATAATCCACGAGCCAAGCGTCGGAAGACACCCGCCTTAGCCCGTGCCAATTTTGACTGAGCCATAGGCGGAAATCTCGTCTTGACTGCCTAATTCCCTAAACGGGTGCACAACAGTTCGTACAGGTGGAGATGAACAAGTCAGGAACCGACCAGAAGAGGAAAAGGCTAGGGCCCTGCATCTGGGGCTAAAGGCGAAATTGACGCTGCGATTGGATTGCTGGGAAAGGTCTAATTTCGGTTGTTGTGTTGGCGCCAAAATCGGGACCCCTTTTAGGGTTCCGAACTATTGACCCCCGCTGCGGGCCGTCAGGGGGTGAGCTTCGGAGGCTTGGGCCCGGAGGTGCCGACTGCCGAATGCTGGGGTATACTATAGACCTTGTGATTTGTGGTTGTTTGAGTCTTTTCTGCCTCACTGGGGGCATGTCGATTATCTCGGCCCCAATGTTCCGGGTAGTAAGCAGTGGATTGGGCATCTCGTTCATGCTTACCATTTCGGACCTTGGTTTTGTCTGGCTAACCAATTGCCAAGATGGTCTAGGATGCATGTCTTATATCCATCGCCCTTCTTTCCAGTTTCGTCAGGTCTGGCGACCATGATGGCGTCTTCTGTTAAACGAAGCCCGCAGCTTATGGTCAGGAGCTTGATCTGACGGCAGATGTTACTGAGGCTTAGTCAGGACGAGGAAACTACTTCGCCCAAAAACTCGGATCAAGTATCTCGCTTGGACCTCTATCTCCTGCTCTATGCCTCTCGGTTTGTGACCCAGCTAGCGGGCATATGCACCTATCATCTTTGAAGCATAAAATAGCATAATCGTCAATCATCAAAAGACGTCATAGACATACTATTCTTCAACAACGAAAGATACTCGATGAAAGATACACGAGTGAAATTCCAAGACTGCATCAACTATCCCATCGGGAGAAGGGCAGTGCGCATTAACACATGAAATATAGACAAGACTTCATCGTCCCCCTGCCCACTCAGATGGAGATAAGGTTATCTCTCGAACCAAGATCCAGCCACACGCGACGATCGCATTCCCGGCGGGGAAGATGAACTCATCCCATTGCGTCACAGCGGGCCGATTTCCTGTTTGGGCTATCCGCCACAACCTGACTACCGACCAACATTCCACATTCTTAAGAAAAACAACCTCCTCAATTGTAACTCACTCCATCATATCTCCTCCGTTAAGTGACCTTACCTCTATCTAATTAATATCCGTTGCCACAAAAGCTACAATGTTCGCCTGGTAAGCCCGCCACTATACCCCAACCACCAACACCGAAACTAAGACGTAATCCAGGTACCAAAGAAGTCTCATCCAACGACCCTACCTAACGCAGGGTCTGACTACAGCTGTACGCAACCTGTCCCTAATTCCACTACCCCTCTACCCGTGTCTCTGGACCCAGCAATCCTCAAAGCTAAACCAACCGCAGGCCCTCTTCGCCCTAGGCGACGGCCTCGCGCAAACCGTCATCGAGAAACGTCCCCTCGCCGAGTATGATGTAATGCGCAGCAGCCGGATGGCGCTATACGGCGGCGGTGAGCATGCGCCACCCCTACCCCTACCCCTTTCTCCCCTCTACCACGAAGGTACTAACAAGCGCAGCCGTCTTCGGCCCCGTGGCCACAAAATGGTACCAACTCCTGCAAGCCCGCGTAGCCTTCCGCTCGGCAGGCCCGACGCTGGTCGCCCGCGTCGGCGCGGACCAGCTCCTCTTCGCGCCGACGATGATCGGCGTGTTCCTGAGCAGCATGTCGCTCCTCGAGGGGAAAAGCCCGGCCGAGAAGCTGCAGCGAAGCTACTGGGACGCGCTTTGCGCGAACTGGACCGTGTGGCCCGCTGTGCAGGCGGTGAATCTGTTCCTGGTGCCCCTGCCGTTTCGGGTGTTGGTGGTCAATGTGGTTAATGTTGGTATGTTATTCTTCCTACCTTTGGTTTGTATCTTGGGGGCGCATGGTTGAGGCTTGGGGATGGGGCAAGGCGGTAAAGGACTTTGCTGACTTTTGGTGGTAGGATGGAATTGTTTTATGAGTTTGATCAATAATGCCCCGCGCGGGGAGGAGCAGCCTATTGGGGCTTGATTGGTTTGTAGAGGGCTGGGTTGAGTTGGTTTGGGGGGAGTTTGATGAATTAGCTCTTTATGTATGATTGATATGGTGGTTTGTGTTGCTGGGTTGTATAGATGGTATAGATTTGAGGGCTTGGTTCTGATACTGGTTTGGTTCACTAGAGCGACAATGAATTGTACTTCGAATTTCCCGCAATGGGGTATGTTGACTACGCGCAATGCCATCCGGACAAGGGCATTGTCACTATTCCGAGAAATTCTTCCATGACGTACCCCGTGTAGATCGGATTCGGTCATCGTGGGGTCGGCGGCAGCTTTCCTGTTGGAGCTTAGCCGATCGGTGTCGGAATGTTCCTATTTAGGCTGAACCGCCTACCGCCCGCCCCGATTAGGATCTTTGTTTGCGATCCGAGGTCGAGATCTATAACGACCGAAAATTGATTGGTGGACATGTTCATTCGCTAACTGTCATATGCAGATTTGGCCATTACCGTTAGAAACCCACGCCATATACTCAATCCGTAAATCCCCTTACTGGTGCTCTCCCTCCAACCCTTCTCCTGCGAGGGTGCCGCATCTTCTACCCCAAAGCCAGCCGAACCTCCTGTTCCCAGTCGAAATTCTCTAAAAAGGCCATGAACTCCATGTCATCGCCTATGGTGGCTCCATCCGAGACTACTGCTTCCGAAGGAGAGATGCTGGACGGTACACCCGACAGCACGCGGTCCAGCGCCTGCGAGATGACCTTCTGGCCCCGATTACTGATTTCATAGTCGCCTTCATTTTGAGGGACAAAGGTGTTGAATTGTGCGATGAACACTGACAGCTTCTGAATAATCTCCGACCGGGGAAACGGTGGTAAAGGCGGTGCCAGCAAAGTGAGCGGCTGAGTCTGAGAGCGTCGGAGTAATTCGATCGACAAGACACCGGCCGCGGGCAGGCCGATATAACACAACTTCGAGTAAAGTACGTTAGCCATGAAGAGAGATTTGCCTAGAGTAACACCTTACATCCCATTTCACGTACGCAGGAACGAGCCCTTGCCGTGATTTTATGGATATCATCTTGAGCAGGAGTGTGATAATCTCCGACGATGTGCGGATGAGCAGGTCAAGTCCCTTGCCTATACGCTTGAACAATGTTTGGAAAAGTAGAAATTGCTGATACAAGAACTCTAGATGCAGGGATGCAAGTGACAGATCTTCCTTGTTGTCTGTCCATTGCAGATGCTCCGGCATACCTAAGCGGTACTCGTCCGACCTACGGCAGACCTCTCTGTTTGCACCAGATTAGTGGGTAGTCTGGCAGAGCTCAGGAAGAAACGTACAAGACCCTCTCCTCTAGGCCGTCAAGCTCGTGGCTCAAAGATACCTCTAAAACACTCTCGCGCAAGAGGCTGGCAATCAGAACGCCTCTAGCTCGTGCCCCTTTGTCCAGTCGTCCGTCCTTGTTCCAGCCTGCTGCATCGAGGTGCTGAAGCGCCGCCTCTCTAACCGCCGGCTCTGCTACGAGTTCATCATAATCGATATCCAGGGGGAACTGGATATTGCAATAGCGCCAGCATATTCGAGGCGGTCGGCCTAGGCAAGTCGCAAGGTCCTTGTCCAGTGCATAAGCCGCGACCATAGCCCTCTTTCGGATCTCTCCCAGAAAGAACGGGGTCTCACTGTCTTCAGCAGACTGGTGAATGCCTAGTGCAAAAACTGTGGTGGTGAGATCTCCAAGCATCTGCCATGTCCGGTGATCTGAAATGACATCAATACTCGTGATCTGGCAGACACTTAGGTCATTCGTGGCTTACCGCAACTTCCATGCAAAGAAGAGAGGAAGATCATGTGTTGGATCATGGTCCAGGACAGTGGGTCGCTAATGATACCTAGATAATTACAAAATTGCAGGCAAGCCTCGGTTGCTTGGTCAGTCATCTGGCATAATCCTTCTTTCGTTGTTCCGGGGTATTCTTTGAATATGTTATCGAGTTCCTGTTGGAGAACTTGGAAAGTCGCCGAGCCTGCCTGTGCAAAGACAAGACCGATCATATCCCACCGGAGCGTGGACTGAGAGAGGTAGTCACTCAAGGACATCGAGGATTTGGTCTCAATTGGAGCAGCCGAGTTCTTGAACAGGACTCGGGACAGATCCATCAACCGTGCGTACTTATTGTCTGAACCTGCGGTCGCGTTGCGGTAGGATGCCCTCAGTCGTGCAATTAGTGGCCTTAATAATGGGGGGCCAAAAAACCATCCTGGTATGATCTTGTTGCGATTCTCTATCAGTTTCTCGTACAAGTCGAGATGCTCGAGCAACGAGAGTACTTGGGCTCCTTGGTTCACCCGCTGGGGGTCAAGTGGTGTGTCTGCCTTGGAGAGCGAAGCACGAATCCCCAGCTCCAGCTCAACCTCATTGCTGAACACGCTCCCCGAGTAACTGGTCGGCCCCAGAAAACCGCTGCCTGACAGATGACGTTTCGAAACATTGGGAAACTGTGCGGCTCCCAGCAGGCTGACGGACGCGGAGCTCCCGAGATTGGTGACGGAAATTGTCTTCGCACACAGGAGCGGCTGGGGATTGGTGCTTTTCTGTGTTGCCTTGAGAATCTGGCCAGACTGGCGCGGCTTGGTCAGTGGGGCGGGATGGTAAACACACAAATCCGATTTACCACGGCGCTCGCAGCGTTTGCAGGTCGGAGTCGAATGATCGCATCGGAGCTTGGATTTCCGGCAAGGCTCGCATGACGACAATTGACCGTTGCGACGAGGCGCAGACATGGTTTAATTAAACGTTCAACAAAAGTGTGACTCCGCGTGAGTCGAGATGAGTCAAACCTGGAGTCGAGGTCCGACAGTGGGTGCGACAGTGGGTGGAGAGAGGGAGAGGGAGAGGGTCTGGAAGGGAAGATAAGCTCGCGGAGAGAAAAGACAGGAACGCTCAGGGCTGCTCCGAGGGCCCGTGCGTTTACTCCGAGGGCCGACACCGGCCAGGCAGTAACAAACTATACGGAGTGGACTATACAATTCCCTCACGATTAGGAAAGTTATATAAGTGTCAGGAATCAGCAATGTGGAAAGAAATCAGCAGCTACAGACAAGCCAATTCTTCCAACTACATCTCAATCTTCAAAGTGATTCCATCCACCGCATCAACCCTCCTTGCAGCAATGCCTTCCAACCCATTCAACAGCATGTACCGGGCTATCCGGTCGAAGTCTCCCAAGAATTGCAATGGCTCCGAAGACTCCAAATATATCAAGAATAATGCGGACTCGAAACAATCCAAAGACAGCACGTCTTCGAAAGAACATGCGCAAGACGATTCTGCTTCGGTGCTCAGCGATGCCACTACCCTAGCTCCTCGAAAAGACGAACAGCCTCCGAAGAAAGGCGGCAGTCGAGATCAGGAAGAGATTGATTTCGATTCCGTGCGATACAGTAAGTACCACTGGACGATCGGATGATCATCTCTGTACGAAGACCTCGCAGTCTGTCAACATGCTAATCTCAAGACAGTGATGCGAGGAATGGCGACCCGTCATTGATACCGCGTGTTTCCCGATGCGCACCTTTGTCTGCACGTTATAGCGCTTTTCACGAGAGATGACCGATCAAAATGTATGGTAATGGCTGGGAAATAGAGAGGACTTTTGGTTTTGTTGTCTGGGGACAGAAGAGGGCAGTGGGTTGGAGTCTTTTGTTTGGGAAACTATCAGAATGCATAGTATGCCACCAAATCGGCGGCAGAACGCACAGAATAGATAATAGCAAGGGTTATTTCTCTGGCAGCTCGAAACAACATACGTAAGTGTTTGAGGAACTCAAACGGGCGACAGCATTCTTTCAAGTGCTCTGGGTATGGTACTTCTGGTCTAGTCTTCGATTAAGAATAGACTATCATCCTCAGGAACATTCTGTTTCCAAAATCTTTGGTTGGCGTTGGTGAAACGTGGGCGCCTAGAGATTTCCAAGTCGGCTGCCCATGACGACTACCTCCGGTTCTCGAACGTGTTGCGACCCGGTTGTCGGGCCGTCGCAAGGGGAGAGAGCTTGTTAGACGTTTTGTGTCACTCAAACTATAATACCTCTTTCCTACTATCACATTCCATGCGCAGTTGCTTGGCCAGACCGTCGCTGCTTGGTAGGCTGCGTGGGTTGTTGTCAAAGGAACGGTGGGCGGAGTATCCCACCATTTCTTTCGAGTGCTGCAAAGATGCCAAGCTACAGACTTCCTGCCAAGGATGACTCGTAAATAAAAGTAAAGCTTGACTGTCTCTGACTTCGCGGATGGATGAAGGGTGGTATGTGGGGTTTCTGATGAATCTCGGCAGAGCCGTAACAAGCAGTCTTTTCATAGCTGCCGGTTGGACAACTGTTCCACCCGGCGCGGTGGTTCAGCTCGACATTTGTTTCAGAGAAACGGGAGTTTCAACGCGGTGTAACAGGTAGAAGTAGAAGGGTCTTTCTGAGAAATGACGCAAGGCCAGACCTTGCTTCTACGCTGTCTATCGATAAGCCTCATTTTCGCGGAGGTTAGCGCAGACCCTGGAGGGGTTGGAGGATGAAACGCACAGAGGGTGGAATGGCTGGAGTCGTGGACCCTCCTCATCTTGAGCAATTCATTGGATATGCAGTACCATTGCACGAGCCAACCGGAGAAAGGCTCAACGCCATCGGTCAGGTTTCTGATGCGATGGAGGCGATTACGTGGAGGGGCGCGGCTGGAACCGCAGGGCCGCGTGTCGTTTTGAGCTGCCAGCCTGCCACACAGCCTGCCACAGCCTGCCAGGGACCGACCGGCTGGCCGATCGGTCGGCGGCTCCACTTTTCACACTCTTTCCCCTTCGTCACTTTTTTGTTTTTATCTTTCTACACCCCCCCCCTTCTCTGTTCTTCGTCTCTTTCTTTTCTCCTTATCCAGCAGCACGTTCTTCTGCTGAATCGGCCTTCGATTCTCCTCTTCCTCTTCCGCGCCTCCGGTTCTCGGTTCCTCGACTGTCCTCCCACCGTCTCCCGTCATGTCGTCGAAATCGCCATTGCCCACGGTCAACACCCCCGCGGAGCCCGCGAAAGCGGCTTTGCATCCGGCCTTCTACATCGCGTACGGTTGACTTGCTTTCTACGACTCGAACTCAGACTAATACACCGCTAGAACGTGGATTGCGCTCAGCTCGGGGGTCATTATCTTCAACAAGTGGATTTTGCACACTGCTGGTTTCAGTGAGTATTGCGACGTGTGCTTTGATTTGTGGGGATCATGCTAATCGCGATCTTTTTCACCAGGTTTCCGTACGTCGACCCGTGTCTAGACATCGTTGCCGAATGCCTCCAGAACTGACAATATGTTGCTATAGCCTTGTTTCTGACTACATGGCACTTGGTCTTCGCTACTATTATGACCCGCCTGATGGCGCGGTTCACGACCCTGCTCGACTCCCGCCACAACGTGCCCATGACCTCGCGCGTTTACATGTTCGTCTCTCTTGCCCTGATTTATACACAGTTGCTAATTGGGAATGTCTTCAGGCGCGCTATCGTGCCCATCGGCGCTTTCTTCTCGCTGAGTCTTATCTGCGGCAACCTGGCCTACCTGTACCTCAGTGTTTCTTTCATCCAGATGCTCAAGGTAATTGCATTGAACCCACTCGCCTGAGCAGGGATGCTAATTGTACCAGGCCACTAACTCCGTTGCGACTCTCCTCGCGACATGGGCTATGGGCATTGCGCCAGTGCGTCTGAGCTTGCTCGGAAACATCTCCTTCATCGTCATCGGTGTCATCATCGCCTCGATCGGCGAGATCAAGTTCACCATGATTGGCTTCATCTGTATGTGCTCTCATGCCCTCATGACATGAATTGCGTGCTCATATTTTTCCAGGCCAGTTCTTCGCCACCATCTTCGAATCCGTTCGTCTAGTCATGGTCCAGCGCCTTCTCAGCTCCGCCGAATTCAAGATGGACCCCTTGGTTTCGCTCTACTATTTCGCGCCCGCTTGCGCGATCATGAACGGTGTTATTACTGCGGTCGTGGAACTGCCGACCATGCACATGTCCGACATCTATAGCCTTGGAGTTGGCACTCTTTTCTTGAACGCTGCTGTTGCTTTCGGACTCAATGTTGCTGTCGTCTTCCTGGTATGTCGACATGAACGTAGGGTGGAGAACATATGCTAATGTGGTCCTCTAGATCGGCAAAACTTCTGCTCTCGTCCTCACCCTGTCCGGCGTCCTCAAGGATATCCTGCTCGTGGTGGCCTCGATGGTTATTTTCCGCGATCCCGTCACGCCCCTTCAGTTCTTCGGCTATGCGATTGCTCTGGGTGGACTCATCTATTACAAGCTCGGAAAGGATGGAGTTACTTCGCTGTTGGCCCAGATTCGCTACAACGTGGTTGGCGGAGCTCGCCCGTAGGCCAACCGAGTTTGACGTTGACGGTGCTGACAGTGCTGGAATATGCCACTGCGCCGTCCGGGGGGGTTGCGAATAGCGAGGAAGAGAAGAGGATCATACCCACGAGGACCGATCACCAAGATAGAAATAATCGTGTATAGACGTGCGGACCGGGTGATGTATATAATGGTGTAATGATACGATAGAACGATGCCTATCCAAGAACCAATTGTCACTAAGTTACTTCATCTCTACGTCTATTTGAGTCCCAATCTATCCACAATTCAGATCCACCTCACAACTTCCCCAGCAACGCAGCATCCACAAACTTCAACGCCTCAGCATACGCCTCCATCGCCCCCTCGGCCAACTTCGGCGGAAACCCCGACTTTAAATCCACCAACCCATGCCCGGCATCCTGCACCAGCAACAACTCCGTCCTAATCCCCAGCCGCCCCAACTGCTCATGCTGAAACTTACTTTCCTGATCAGGCACAACCTCATCCGCCGTCCCATGCACAAACACGGCAGGGGGATACCCCTCCCCCACAAAGTTCTGCAGGAACCCGGGCTTCAACTCCTCCGGCACCGCCTCCGCCCTCCCCGCATACTCCACCTTATTGAGTGTTGCCCCCAACCCGGGCCGTCCAAACACCCCGTCCAAAAACGTCCCGTCGATCTCCCACCGCACCGTCAGCGCAAACCGATTCGAGTTTCGGTCTGCATCGTCGCTGACCACCGTCCGATCCGCCAGCAGTCGCGGGACGTCGGCCAGGTCGACCATCTTGGCGATGGAGGTCGGCGGCCGCGGCTGCGTCCAGTGGTCCAGCAGCAGGTTCCCGCCGGTGCCGTAGGCCGTCATCAGCACACAGGGCTTGGGGGTGGCGTGGACGCACGCGGCGCGGGCGGAGTAGGCGCCCGCCGAGAAGCCGGTGACTGCTATGCGGGAGGTGTCCAGGGACAGGTCGGGGGACCCGAGGGAGGATTGGAAGGCGGGGCTGGCCAGGAAGCGGAACAGGGCCTGGGCGTCGGCGATTTGGTCCAGGGCCGTGCTCGGGTGGCACAGCCGGTAATCGGCGGAGATGAAGATGTAGGTGGATTTTTGGCAGTGGTCTGTGGGATTCAAAATCAGTTGGGTGATTCCGGGGCTGGGGATTGGGGATTGGGGATTTGGGGATTTGGGGATCTCGCACCGTAGAGCCAGGTGGGAAAGTGGCCGCCGCGCCGCGAGCCGGCGGTCATGCCGCCCCCGTGGTAGTAGATTATCGCCGGCAGGTGGCCGCTCGTGGTGTTGCGCGGCAGGTAGTAGTCTAGTTTGATCTCGTGGCCGTCTACCGTGGAGTAAACCAGGGTCTTGCCGCCCTCGGGGAGTTGGGTCTTCGGGGGAGGCATTGTGGGTGCGATTGGTGGTTTGGTGGTGTTGTGTTGTGTTGTAGTTTGTACAGAATAGGGAGATCGGGGGAGTTGGCGGCAGGCAGCAGCAGCAGCAGCAGTAATTAAACTTGTAGGCGTGCATGAGGTAATGGTCTAGAAGCCCGCATGTGGGGGTATTTGGGGGATTCTGCCCCGCCGGGGATGAATTAATTGCCGCCTTCTCCATCTACTCAGTATTTGTACCATTCTCTTCTCTTGACCGGTTCCTCTTCTCCACTCTCACTCTTCTATTTCTGGTTTTCGAAATCATGATTGTTGTTTCAGAAATATGGTTTTTTCACTATTTAGTCCGAGGCAATAGCTATCTCCAGCGAGGCCTGAAGTCTTTCAGCGCCCATCGTTCCCTGGTCTCTTTCAATATCTCACGCGGTGTTTCTCCTGCAAGGTTGGCTTGATCCATGGATGCCCCAGCGCCCTGAAGAATGTCGATCATCTTCTCAAGCGCCTTAAACCCTTCTTCAAGCGGAGTTCCTGCATGTTCACTGTTATCCATTGGTCGCCACTTCGGAAAGACACTCGCGCCAGCAGCTAAATGTAGCGGGGTATTTCCCATCTTGTTGACTGCGTTGACGTTGGCACCCCGGCTGAGCAGTATGCGGATTGCGTGGGTTTGAGGAAGTCTCCTGGAAATATAGTGCAGTACGGTATCGCCGTTCACATCTGAATTGTTGATGTTGACCAGTGTCAGGATTTTCTCCAAGGTCTCAGCATCAATTAGCCTGATACTGCTGTCTCTCATGGCCAATCTGTACAACATGGTTCGACTAGACTCATCGCACATGCTCGGATCTGCCCCATGCACAACTAGAAGATCAAGCAGCTGCAGAAAGATTTCACACTTGACGCCGTCATCAGTGCGATGTGATACAGCGTAATGCAAAACAGTTGAGCCCGGTCTATCGGCGTCGGTGTCCCGGACATTCAGGATGTCCCGGTCGGGTCGGTACTCCAGAAGCAATTTCACTACTGCGAGACAGTCGGCATCCCCCACACGGCTGTTGACCGCATAGTGCAGCACTGTCTTGTTTGCTTGATCCTTCACATTGACCATTGCAGGCCCCATGTCAAGAAGCAGCTTCACAGTGCGCAACAGGCGCGAGGTCACTTCTGAAGGAGTCAAGGTGGCTATTTCATTTTTATCACCCATTAACGCCCAATGGAGTGGTGGCCGTCCATGGTCATCCCTTCTCGAAACCATCTCGGCCAGTCCGGTCCGACCCCCGTGGTCTAGTAGCGCTTGCATCGCATCCAGATTCCAGTATTTGCTGGCAATATGCAGTGGCGTGACCCCGGCGCACCGAAAGCCACCGCCAAAGGCACAGGGATCGTACCACGTCTGCACGACATGCGCATCAGCGCCTGCCGCGATCAAGTGGGACACCATTGCATAGCTGGCGTGGGTTACCACATTGCCCAGCACAGTGTCCCCCAGTATCTGCTGGTCGCCAGGCTGGGCTTGCCATCCGAGTTGATAGGGAAACATGTACTGATCCGCCTCGAGGACCGAAGCACCACTGGCCAAACAGAACTCGATAAACTCGCCATAGCGAGCGTGGTGCTCTCGCAACTTCTCCCGGATCATCGCGGGACTTGTCTCCTTCATCTTTCTCTTCAAAGCCTCCACATCACCGGGAAAAGCCTGTGCGGCACAGATCAGCGGTGTCACCCCCTTGGCGTCCCGATCCCGCCACGCGCCCAGGGGTGGCTGATGGTCGAGCATGAACCGTGTCATTTCCCGATCGGCGTTGCCACAAGCGAGGTTGAGCAGTCGAAAATCGAGTCCCTGCAGATACTCTTCCAGCCGCTGCCGGTGCGTGGCATCGGACTGATAAATGTCTATCAGGGCGCGTAAAGTGTCAAGACTTCCATGATAAGCCGCGGAATAGAATGGCGGCAACGGGTAGTAGCCGTAAAGGCTTACTTTTACCCGGCTGAAAATATCCTCGCCGCGCTCTTTTGCTTGTTCGTTGTATCTGAGCAGACCGAGCGTGTCGTTGCGCTTGATGACCAGATGTAGCTCATCTGGACAATATGCGGATTCAAATGCGTCCTCGGATGTATCATGCATGATTGCGGAAGCGGGCTCATTGTCCGAATTATTATCATGAAAGGCATCGGATGCCATTGTGGGCAGATGATGAAGAAGTCACCCAAGAACAGGGTGGGGGTAAAAGGATAACACCTAAAACGGACGTTGTCTTTTGGGATTACTTCAAAGAGAGAACAAAACATATGAGGGGCCGTGTTGCGTGTATCTATAGTGGCTCATCAGAGATTGAACTGTTCATTGGTGTGGAGAGCGAGGAGAGCCCCAAGGGTCGTCAGGGGTCGAATCGGAAATTTGCTAAAGTACAGTACATGACGATACGGTACTACTCCATCTATTTTTCATCGGATCGATGGTAAACTTACGCTAAACCTCAAACTAGTAGCCATGGTCTCTCGGACATGCTCCACTCAACTCTCCTGTCACAAGCGAGGATTAGGCGCCTACTGAGTCGGATGCAACCCCAGCCTTGCATACTAACCGCGTTATCTTCTAGGTACTCTTATAAAGTCATCTACTGCCATGGAGGTCGATCTCTCAACCTTCTATCTTCTTCCCAGAGACAAAAGAATTGTGACTAGTCTTTTTCGTGGTATTGCAAAGCACATATTCCCCCGTCGCGATTGCTACAATGCTTTCAACGCCAGGTTCTCGAAACCCAGAATTCAAGATTGGAATCCTTGCTGCCTTGCCCCTCGAAGCCCATGCTATCAGAGGGATATTTGATCAGATTGATGGCGAAGCACCGGAAAACGATGCAACCAACACTTTCATCAGGGCTCCAATGGACATGAACTCGTATACCACCGGCAAAATCGCAAACCACAGGGTTGTTCTCGCACACATGCCGGGGATGGGCAAGGTAAATGCAGCAGCGACAGCAGCGGGTATACAAGCAAGCTTTACAGAGTTGAAGCTTGTTCTGATTGTTGGAATCTGTGGCGGAGTCCCGCAAGCCCACGATCCAATTCTGCTTGGCGATGTTGTGATCAGTAGGAACATTGTACCGGCTGAGAATGCGATCTTCCACCCATATGACCCAGTGTCGGAAATCTCCGAGCACCCACAATTTGGAAGACCTACGTGGGTAGTGCGATCGTTGTTAGCCAAGCTAGAGAATCAGAAGACGTACCTCGAGGAAAAAACATCGAAACATCTGGACTGTTTGCTCCGGAAGCCAGGTTTTGCACAGTCTCGGTATCCAGGGGACAAGGAAGACCAGCTCTTCCTGCCGGACTATATGCACAAGCACCGCAACCCGCACGACTGCGACTGCGTCCAACCGGGGAAGTCTTGCACTATTGCAAAGCACTCCTCGTGTGATCAGCTCGGCTGCGAGCCTGAGTATCTGGTCCCTCGGGCCCGGGATGAAAACACTACAACACTGCTTCTTCATTTTGGCTCTATTGCATCTGGAGACCAAGTGATAAAATCCGGCCAGCATCGTGACAGAGTTGCACAGACAAAGAATGTTATTGCGTTCGAAATGGAAGGAGCAGGGGCTTGGAATTATCTGCCATGTCTCATTATCAAGGGTGTGTGTGACTACGCAGACAGTCACAAGAACAAGAAGTGGCAAAGACATGCCGCAGCCGCTGCTGCTGCCTCTGCACGAGCTGTACTAGATGTATACGAGAGTCCTAAAGATGAAGATGAACAAACGACACCAGTCAGGCAATTATTAACATTACCAAAGGGCGGCTTATGCCGTGACGACCTGGCGGTGCTCAACGAACAAGCATATATGCAAATCGAGTCAACTGAGGAAAAGGCCACCATAAAGTCTATGCGGTACGTTTCGGCACCCTAGATACAAGAGTTCACTGACACAAAATAGAAGCGGGCCAACTCTTTTCGACAAGCTTCCCTGTACGTCAGAGGCGTTTTACAACCACTATGATAGACAGCATGACCTCTTATGTCTCGAAGGGACTCGGACAGCCGTTCTGGAAGATATTCACGCATGGGCAGATAGTCATAGTGGCAAGACGATGTACTGGCTAACTGGATGGGCAGGGATAGGCAAGTCGACAATAGCTCGAACGGTTGGTCATAGTTGGGATGCTCAAGGTCGCCTTGGAGCAACCTTCTTCTTCGATAAGGCCTCGGGCAGTGGCAAACGCAGAGCACGCGAATTCATCACAACTATTGCTTACCAACTTGCCACTGATTTCCCAGTCCTCATGTCTTTTATCTCCGAAGCAATGGCTAAGGACCCTTATCTTTGCTTCAAGTCCCTTGGGGATCAGTGCCAAAAGTTGATCTTGAGACCCATATCGAGAGCTCGATTTCCTTGCAATGGACTGCCGATTGTGCTCATTGTTGATGCTCTTGACAATTGCGAAACCTCTGAGGTTGGTATCGTCATTCGCTTGCTGGGGGATATCAGTTCGGCTGGTGTACGAGTTTTCATAAGTAGTAGGATGACACCCACCATAAATTTCCACAGAAGATGCGAGCACGAAGGTCGGTTCCGTGCTTTGGAGCTGCAAAACATCCCCCAAGAAATTATTAATCAGGATATTTCGCTCTTTTTCCAGCGAGAGCTACAACAGCTGAACACAAACTGGGAAGTGGGGGATAACCTTCGAAAGCTGGTTGAGAAAACCGGAGGTAACTTCCTCTGGGCTTCAATGACGGCCAGGTATATTCGAGAAGTGCCCGAGCTATCTAGCCGAAGATTATCGATGCTGCTCCAGCCTGGAGCCACAATGTCACCCATCGACGCTCAATTTGACGGCGTGAACCTGGACATTTTGAGAGATGCAATGCCATCAAACCTGAGCAACAAGGAGAGCAGCATATACTACGGCTTGTTGCGACGCTACCTGGGCGTCATAGCTGTGCTGTTTGTGGAGGTTTCTCCCGCTTCATTCTATCAACTAATTGACCTGGAAGGGGATGGGCGCGGGGCGTATGGCATCGATATCCATGAGGTTTTGAAGAATTTACAGCCGATCATGGATGTTCCGGACGACAAGCACGATCAGAGTTCATTGTTCCGTCTCCTTCATCCATCCGTGGGATCATTTTTGACGAGCCCCACGAGATGTACCGACGAGAGGTTCCTCATAGACTCGAAACAGGCTCACTACGATGCTATGGAAGGTTGCTTACGTTTGCTTCCAGGCATCCTTGAGCGAGTCCAACAAGAGACAGCAGGCTCAACCTCAGACCAAAGCGACCTCATGGTCGACACAGGTGACGCTTGCACTGTGTGGGAATGGTCACCCGCAGCGCGCTACGCCTGCCGATACTGGGTGAAGCATCTTGAGGGAAGTGGAGCAGAAGTTCACCCCGGCGACTCCGTCTCTCTCTTCATCGAGAATCATGTTCACTGCTGGCTCAAAGCATTGGTACAGATGGAGTCGATTGACGAAGCGTCGAAAGACTTGCAATATCTGGCTTCTTTCATCTCGGTATGTTGCGTCCATACTACGTGTCCTAGTGCAAATTTAGTAACGTCAGAGCAGGATACGGAAGCATCTGAATTCGGCACATCCCTCAAAGAGCTGAGCATTTCACTCGCGGAACGAAAGGTTCAGGTTGAGCAAAACCCATCGATGATCTACCAGCTTGCCATGGAACACCTGGACAGATGTAACTAATGGCTAAGGCTTTCCCGCTTTAGACATTGAACGGTATTTTAGGAGTGGTACTTGCGCAGAATTTACCCATATTTTGGTTGTAGAATAGCTATGGGAGTTACCAGTCACCTCAGTCATGAATTGGAGATCAATTGATTCCAAATGAATTGTATCGCTGAGCCAGTATACTGGCCAAGCTGGTTTGGAGTTCCAACAAGTCACGCTAAGCATGCCTAGCCCGGCCCAGACCATAATGAAAATTAACAACCCTCCTCTGCAATTAGTGCTAATTGAGTTACGGGTAACTTCACTAACGTTAGATAGTCATCAGCTTATGATTGATCGGTCCGTTGAAGCTGGCGAGGATTTGCCCATAATCTTACGCCAAGTTCGCAGTATCTGCGGCTCTGAGCCAATGACGCTGAATGTGGTGGTCTAACAGCGACGGACTGATGCACTAAAAGCGCGCCGGTTGAAGAGCGTTTGAGGCTGCGACTTTCGGTCGGAAGCACAGCCAGCCTTTTTCCAATCCCGCAAGCTTACAGGCAGCAAGAATCATGAACCGGCCAGCCCGACAGAGGGCGTATACTCGTCGCTCCCGCACAGGATGTCAGACCTGCAAAACCAGAAGGATCAAGTGCGACGAGACCCCAGGATCGTGCAAGAACTGCAGCTCGACGGGCCGGACATGCGATGGGTACGAAACGGCCCGCCTCCCGATCGTCACCAAGAAGGGCAAATGCTATACCCCGTCCATTCACATCGTCGATGTCAGCTTTCCCAGCATGAGCTCGGATGAGCGGAGATGCATTAGCTTCTTCCAAACTCGCACCATGCCCATGCTGGTCAGTTTTTTCGAATGGGAAGTCTGGCGACGTCTCGCACTGCAGCTAAGTCAGGCCGAGCCTGCGGTCGGACATGCCCTGGTCTCCTTGAGTGCCATGCATGCAAGCTCCGAGACGAACGGTATGTCTCGGAGTAAGGCCATCAAGCATCGGACTCAACACCGTCGTTTCGCCATCGAGCAATACGGTCGCGCCTTATCCACCCTTCGCCGCCGTCTGACCTCACAAGACCCGCACGTTGCCGTGATTGCGCTCGTCTGCTGCGTGGTATTCACCTACCTCGAAGTCCTGCAGGGCAACAACGAGAACGCCTGCGCCCATCTCACCAACGGACTCCAGATCCTGTCCGGCGAGAAGGGCGACGCAGCCCGCGCGATCGTCCACGATAAACTGCAGGACTACCACCACGCCGACGGGTCGCCGGCCATGGCGCCGCAAATGGCCCTCTTGACCGCCATCGCGCACCTCGACATCCAAATCCAAGTCCACCGATACGTCTCGCGGCAGAGAGACACCAACGGGGTACGGGGCGCCAACCACCAACCCCAGCGCTTCCGCACCCTCGACGAGGCCTGGCGCGAGCTCGACCCCATCTCCGACGACGCCCTGGGCTACCTGACCCTCGTGCAGCACGCCCTCCAAGACCCAGGAATCACCGATGTCTTCCCCATCCTCATCGCGCAGCGCAAACTCGCCACCCAGCTCGAAGAGCACATCGCCGCCTTCACCGAGCTAGCGACCACCCAGCTCCGCCACCCGACCCCCAAGCAAGCCCGCTGCATGAACCTGATCCAGATGCAGCACCGCATCCTCAAGGCCCACACCTACCGCGCCCTCCGACTGTCCGAGGACGTGTGGGACGACTTCGCCCCGGACCTGATCGAGGGCCTCGCATTCGGCGAGGCCACGGTCGCCAGCCTCGAGGCCGAGTTCGGCCCACGCAACCTCCCCACCCTCGTCATGGACATGGTCATCATCCTCCCGCTCACCTGGATCGCCCTGAAATGCCGCGACCTGCCCACCCGCCGCCGCGCCGTGCAGCTCCTCCGCCGCTGGCCGCATTTCGAGGGCCCCCACCACACCAGCACGTTTGTCGCCCTCGTCGAGGGCGCCGTGGAGCTGGAGGAGGCCCGGCGCGATCCCCGCACGGGGCTTATTCCCGCGGAGGCGCTGGTGGCGGACGTCTCGGTCGTGCAGAGGGAGGGCGCGCCGCCGGTGCTGGGGTATACGCTGGCGCATCTGGGGGGACTGCACGTGGAGGTGCCGTGTCCGGTGGGTGATAAGGGGGGTGTTTAGGGATATGGTTTGGGTCCGTTATCCGGGGCGCTGTTGTTTGTAAATTGTAAGAAAGGGGGGTCTGGGGGTTCTCCCCCAGGACGCTCACCCCGTCCAAGCCTCCAGGAACAACAGCGTCCTGGGGGAGAACCCACAGACCCCCCTTTTCTTTCAGTCAGCTTGTTTTACTCTCTCTTTTCTGCTAGGCGCCACGTGCTATTCTATCTGTGAAGACGTGGCTATACCTGTGGGCTTGGGGTTGGGCTGCGGGTCGGTCCTTGTAAATATATAAGTAGTTTCCTCCTTGCCACATTTCACAACCCAACGTTCTCACAATATGGACTGAAAATCGCAACCCACAACAATGATCCATACTAACACACAAGTTCTCACTGCGGGAAGTCATACTTGAAAATTAGTCGAGCTGTCGAGGCGCTTTCGAAAATCTTCTCCGTCTCGATTGCCAGGCAGACGTAGATGACCATAAATGTCAAACCAATTGAGTTCCCACTTTCGATTCTGGAGTATAAACGCGCCTAAAGAGCAAAAATGCATCAACCGCTCGCATGGCTTAGATGGTAAAGCGCAGCACTAGTAATGCTGAGATCCTCGGTTCGAGTCCGAGTGTGAGCACGTGATTTCTCTTTTTGCTTTTTCCTCGGGTGGGCATCATCCCCTCATCATTCCTCTCTTCCCTCCCTTTCTTTTTTTCGCGGGATTGGGCTTGCTCTACATGTTTCTCAATACAACGGCGAGTGCGGATGGTTCTGTATATCTGGTTATCAATTACAGTCGAACAGCATACATGAGTTACATAGAGCACTTCGTTCATCCCTCTCTCACCGCATCTCCCACAACCGAGGCCCCGTAAATTACAGTATACTGCAGCTCAGCTAGCGCACCACCTCCGCCAACCGCTCCGCCCCCTCGTAGAATCTGGGCAGCGGCTCGAGCTTCCGCCGCAGGATCCAGACGCGGAAGTGCCACCAGGCGTTGTCAAGCTGGTAGCGGGCGTGCTTGCGGGTGGAGACGGAGAAGACCTGGTCGAGTTCTTCGAGGGTGAGTTCTACATCTAGTCAGTATGAACATTTCTCAACATACCAAGAACAGTTTTAAAGAATAGAGGGATGGACTCCCTGCCAGAAGCGAATCCGAGGGAAAGGCAGGTAGACTCACCCTTCGTCTCCGGCACGAACAGCAGCACGAGCACCCACCCGACCACGCACCAGGCGGCGTACCACCCAAAAGCGCCCTGGGGTTTGAACGAACTCAGCAGCAGCGGCCACGTGAACGACAGAATGAAGTTGAAGCACCAGGTCGTCGCCGTCGCGAAGGACATGCCCACCTCGCGGACTTGCAGGGGAAATGCTTCAGCCGAGTACGTAAAGGGCACAGGGCCTTCACCGGGGGAGTAGAAGACCTCGAACAGGTACATCCCCGTCGTGACCATGGCGACGCGGGCGCGGCTGCTGGGGTTGTCGGGCTCGATCCAGAAGGAGAAGCCGCACCAGAGGAGGCACAGGGCGAGGAAGGGGAAGGTGAACAACAGCAGATTGCGACGGCCCCAGGTGTCGATGGTGAAGAAGGCCGGGAGCGCGAACACCCAGTTCAGGATGCCGGTGCCCATCGAGGCGAGCAGGGCCTGTTGGATCGAGTACCCCGCATCCAAGAAAATGGTCGAGCTGAAGTAGGCGATCACGTTGACGCCGCAGAATTGCTGCATGAACATCACGATCCAGCTGGCCAGCGTGGCGCGGCGGTTGCGCGGAACGGTGAAGAGCTCGAGGAACATGCTGAAGAAGTTGCGGCCCGTGTTGACCTGCCGCTCGAGCTGGACCTGCACGTAGGCGTAGTAGAGGTCGCGCGCGGCTTGGAGGGAGGTGGGCCGGAGGGTGCGGAAGGCGCGGAAGGCCTGGTCGATGCGATCATGCTGGAGGAGCCAGCGCGGGGACTCGGGGCAGAAGTAGACCTGGGCGCAGACGATGATGGGTAGGACGACGGTGGAGCCCAGGATGAGACGCCACGAGAGGTCGTCCGAGAGGCCCATGAATGCCACCCCCATGATGTTACCCAGCATGATCCCGAACGCCGTCCACATCTGCCACATCATGACTAGGGCGCCGCGAATAGGCGCGGGCGAGCATTCGGCCGCGTAGACGGGCACCGTCGAGGATTTGGACCCGATACCCAAGCCTAGGACGAACCGGGCGAGGAACAGGTTGACCCAGGAATTGGCCACGCCTTCCCAGATAGACGCAACGGCGGCGATGAAGCAGGACCAGAAGATCGTCCCTCGACGGGCGAGGTATCGATTCATCGGCTCCGTCAGCCAGCATCCGACCGTCGCGCAGGCGAGGTAGGGTGCGCCAACGACAAGACCTGTCAGGTAGTCTTGCATCTTCGGAGAAAAACGAGAGGACTTGATCCCGAGTTGCTGTAGAGCTGTCAGTGCTCTCTTCTCCGTACTAGCCGGTATGCCTTACCTTCAAGTATATTGCCTGCGCGCCGTTGTTGACGGTCTCATCCATACCCTGGACAGCGGCAGCAAGGGAGCACATAGCTTGTTAACAAGATTAGTCAAAAGACAAGAACGGCAATATAGAAACATAAAAACATGTCTCACCAGCCAAAAAGTAAAGCTGCCATGGCTGCGACCATTTGTGAGTCTGCTCGCGCCTGAGTGTGTTCTTGTCTTCCTCACTCAGCTCGGGCAGATCGAGCGCTCCTGCTGGGTTCTGCGAGATGAGCGCTCCCTTCCGGAAGTCCTCCAGATGTTCATCTAGACCATATTCACGACAGAAGATTTCAACATCGTCCAACAACTTCTCGCGTGGGATCCCTGCGAGAGGGTTCTCGAGGATCGCGCTAAGATGACTCGGGCCGGTGGTGCGCCCCTCCAGGTCGTAGATCGCATGTGCGCCGCTGGCTTTCTCGGTGTGCTCCACCCGAGCAGTTGGACTACCTTCCTTCATGGTCTTCTTCTCTGTAATCTCTTCCGGGGTCATTGTGGTAGATATTCTGTCACTATTTTATTGATAATGGCCAATTCCGTAACAAGGCGACCGAATGAGAAGAGACTTGGCGAGCAACAGCTGTGTAGCTCTAAGTCTAGCCAAACATAATCTTTGTGTGACTTTTCGGCAAACAAGAGTATGTTTTCAGTGTAAGGATAATCAAGAGATCTGAGATGCGGGGGTTGGCCAGCCTTTTATCGAATTTCCGGAGTGTATTTGCATGATGCGGTATATACCACTCCACTGTTCAACAGAGCCCAGCCGTCCATATGCAGACTGGCTACGATGGGTAATCGTTCCATTCCGTCATTAGCAGATGACCAGCGACAGATATGACGGAATCCACATGGATGAAGATAAGAAAGCTTGTTATGCTGTATAACCACGGCTGGCGACTGCGAGTTTCGGGTGCTGGTTGGTAGCCAGTCCTGCCGATCACAGCAGATGCGGGGAAGTGATGAAGCGACCATGGTTAACATCAAATCATGGAGCATGCGAATGTAACCTCGAAGATCACAAGTTTATCGGATCCCGGGCTGGAATCCCCACGGGGATTGGATAAGATGCGGTGGATGGGAGAAAGAGAGATCGATTTAGGCCCGTCGCTTGTAGCTTGTCGATCAAGGCTGGAATTGCTGTCTGCGATGAACCTAGCCTGAGGTGGGAGTCTGCTTCGATCTCAGCTGCAGAGATTTAGGCTCGCTGGACCTCTCAATCTTGTATCCTGTTAAAATGCTTTGTCCACATTGGAAAATCGCGAAAAAAGCATCGCCGACGGTCGCACAGCAAGGAGCTGTATTATTGGTAGCTGAAGTTGCATCCGACAATCGATATCGCCGTAGGTGGCGGCAGGTCAGTCCAACGTGGCGTCCCGTACCAAAAGTGAATCCCGGCATGCCTCCATCGGTCGCCGGATACGGTGTGTATGGGGACGGCGTTGACATCCCGACTGGAGGGAACGCTCTAGACTCCGTGTCTGGAATGACGAAGTGTTGATGAGTGAGGCTTGAACGTGTTCAACGAGGGCAGAAAAGAGTTCGATCGTACCTTCGGCCGGTTAAGCCTGATAGTCTTTGACTCAAGGCCGTTTTGTAGGTAATCAATAAAGCATAACTAGCATGAGTGAGGGTCACCGGGAGACAACTCCAGCCTCCCCAGGCGGATTTGTGGGAGCCATCCAGCCTCTCCACAAGGGTTTCTTATCAAATCGATGGGCATGCAGTTGTTTAGGGACATTGTCCTAGTCAAGAGTTGCAATCCGTTGTGTCTTTGTGAGTAGCTGGATCTTTGGAGATGAGGGAAGCAAGGGAGATGATGGATCGGGTCTGGAACGTTGCAATGGAAAGGGAGGGACCGGCCCCACTAAGCCTAAATCGGTAGGACCTCGGCAACGCCCGCGCCCGCCCGCGGGGACAGATCAGTGTGTGATCGATCTCCCGCACTACTGGTTACGTATCAAGATGAAATCCATCTCCGCTATCTGGACAGCTCTTTGCAGACTTCTTCGAATCCTTACTACGAAAATACTGCGTGTTGAGTTGAGGTTATCACCATGGATTGATTTATTGATTGGAACTACGATTCGATTGAAAGTGTCTTCTGCCCACTATGCCCAAACACTGCACGCCACTACATTCCTCAACCGCTGCAACATAAGTCTACAACTTCACCCCGTTCGGACCCTTCTTCCGTCCAATGCTAACAGCTCTGGGCGTCGACATGGCCGCCCCGGCACCGGCCTCCACGAGCCCTTGCCGCACCAGCCCCATCAGCTCATTCCCCGCCTCCACTTTCTCATCCTCCAGCAACCTTGCCGCAAACTCCTCGATCGTGGAGAGATGCAACTCCCCATTGGCCCTCGCCATCTCTCGTCGTGGCCGATAGTGAAAGATCTGGGCCTTCTCAAACCCTTCCTTCTCAAAGATGCGGGGAAGCTCCACCACCCAGTCCTGCCGGCCGCCTGAGAATAAAAATGCGCAGAGCTGCTCCAGAGCCGGTGTCTTGTGGGCTGGGTTGACCTTGACCACATGTGTACCTTGATAGTTGTAGTCGTCCCACTGGATCCAGCCGCCCGGCTTGAGCATGCGGGATACCTTGCGGATGATTGGGGTTGGATCGCTGTTTTCGACCACCAGAACCAGCAAGCGGAGGTGGATCACGTCGAACTTCTCGACGAGGTCGGCGGGGACATCATCGTTCAGGTTCCATTGACGGAGGGTGATGTTTTTAGGGAGCCATTCGGGCGGCGGGGCCACTGCCATGCTCATGTCGAGGCCTTCGAAGGTGGCGTTGGGGAGCTCCGGCGCGAGATCGAGGAGCCAGATGGCTGTTCCGGAGGCTATGTCCGCGATGCATGGGTTGGGGGTGGGAAGCGACGCAGCGATGGTGGGGTGGAGATTGAAGCCAAAGGATTCTTTCCACAGGTAGAATTGGTAGTTCAGACGAGAGGCGGCTGCGTTGCTGCGGCCGAGGGAGTAGGCTCGGCCGTCGGCGAGGTGGAAGTCCATGGAGGTTGTGGAAGCCATCTTGCTGGGAAGATGAGAGGCAAAGGAGGAGACGAGTGTCGAGTCAGCTCTTGTTCTTCGGTGGTCGGGGCTGATCGAGTTTTATATCGCCATGCGTCGGATAATGAGGAGGAGGGGGTGGCAAGCTGGTCGGTTATAATTCCCCTGAAGATGACGTTGGGTGCAGCTGAAGAAATCATCCTTGCAGTATCCTCGCTGAGATCTCAGCTGTGAGTGTAGGAATGGGCTCAGCAAGCCACATACCTGTGGTTTCAAGATCCTATTATGCAAGTTCCGGGCTCAGGCCCTGCCGATCATTTGCGGGCGGACTCCCCCGCTTGTGAATCTGGAGCTGCAGGTGATCCACGCTGTCAGCATGTCCAATTGTCTTGGCTGAACTGACGCCGGCATTCTCTCCATCAGCACGTAAACGAGGGGTTGGCTGCGCGAGTCACGGCTGCCTCGAATATCCCAGCCAGCGTTGCGGGGGTTCCTCAGCCAGCCATTCTAACGACTATCACGAATCGGGCATTGAACATCGATGGATTCTCAATAATATCGATTGATATTATCCGGGACATAGTACAAGGTACGAAGCATGGGTGCTGGAGGTCAAGGACTGGTAGGGTGCTTTTTATGTGGGCGGTTTGTGAGGAGTTCGGAAGAGAAGTAAGAACCGTAGAAAGGAGATCAAATACACGGGGCCAATCACGTGCCTGAAGTGGCACAGTACGACATCCGGGGTGGTGGGGCGGGCAACACGCCGTGGACTTGTAAATAAACAACTTCTGTCCAAGACTTGAATGCTTCCCCGAATTTGAGGCAAAGTCTCCAGCCCAGGACCCATCCGAGAGATCAATCATGCCCTGGCGTAAGAGGAGATGTCAATACTGCCAAGAGATTTATTGGAGTGACAGACTGCTTCGCGAACACTTGCAGAAATACGTTGGCGAGTGGCGTCTTCCGGCCGACGGCATCCATGACTTCTCGGAGATCACCCAGATCTTGCGTCAGCCTCGTCAAATAAGCTACGAGGCTGCTGATTATCTGATATACAAATGCTGGACCTGTGCCAAGGTCATCAAATCTCGCCGTCGGTTCATTGAGCATGTTGCTCATCAGCGCCACTGTGGCTTCACGTACAAATTCAAAGGAGCGACCTACCGCCCGCGGCGTCCATGGCCCTTCAAATTCAGCGAGGAGAGTGTGCATATTCGCAAGAAGACATTTCCATTTCTCCGTCTTCCTGTAGGTCAGTTGTCTCTTTGCCCCATTTCAACCGGTGACTTGGTGCGCGACGGGCAACTATCGTCTGGTCCCAGCAAATTTCTTGAAGCTGCGTGATTGTCCGCCACGAAGACGCTTCAGTCTCGAAGTTTCCCTGCGGCAAAATGTAATCGGCCGACGCACTCCGCCTCGACAAATTACGGCTACATACGAACTATGCCTAGAGTAAAATCAAGATGGCGCTTAAACGAAGTGTTATCTCTGTGGATTATCGGGGCGGCAGTAGAGGGATTAGAAGTGGCCCCCGCGAGGCAGAAAACCTTAGCTCCCTGATGGGATGTACGCTGTTTTCATCACGGAGAATTCCTGTGGTGCCAAATAGCATGGGCTCTGAGTAGAGCTAATATTGTTTGTGATCATCAAGCGAGAACCGGATGTTGCTTGGCTCAGCAGGCGTGGAGACTGCATGTCCTTCCAGAAACTTCCACTTGAGATCCCGCGACCGGGCACAATCCTTCCCCTCACACGCCGAAAAAGTACCTGTTCGATTGCGACTGATAGATAATTACCTTGTTCATCTGCTGAAAGCCGCCTCGATGCCTAGCTTGATGCCTTCTTCACCACGGAAGAGAGAAGATGTGTCTGCATGGTTGAATCGTGCCTCAAGCTCGTTGTTCAGTCTGGAGCATGAAGATACATGGCATGTATCTGCAGAGTGATGCTAATCTGCAGGTCATTGGTGATGACGCGTGACTCGTGCGTAATGCAGTAGGAAGGACAAGAAATGACTAACTGAATAAGCTGTGGCCAAGCCAAGAAAAGAGCGATCAGTACCCTTTTGAGAAGAATAAGCAGGCATCTGAAGAACTACTGGGTGCACATTTCCACCCAGGACCTCTGCATCGGCAACATGCATCACCACGCTTGAGTTCTACCAAGGTGCAACCACACAACTTCGGATTTCTTTCCTGCCGAGGTATCTTGAAACGGCAAACATTTGAGCATATGAGATGCTGCGGATACTGCATACCAGCACAAAGGTACTCAAAAAAAGCCATTTGCGCAGGCAAAGTGACGGGGGTCGAGTTGGAAGCGGGTCACGAACAAGTTCCGCTTACTACGCATACTTAACTTAGTACCGAGAATGAAACGGCCAATGCTGTTTGGCTCGCAACCCGACACATCAACAGCACCAGCCAAGCTTTAAAAATACCCCAGACCAACGGAGTCTGCCCGATCCCTGAGTTAATAGGGTCTTCAGAAGCAGTGACAGTAATAGGCGCACGCTGATTCGTGGTGGTCGTCGATCACCCTCTCAATAGGGTTCGCTTCCCTGAGATGCTGCGGATCCCAGGTACGCGGCGCCAAGACCCTGACGTTGACCGGCCAAGAATTCGGCCCTCGTTCTAGGGCTGCGGGTGCCGCCGAGATCCTGAGCTTACGTCTCCCAATCAATTCGACAACAATTTGACAAGGTCGATAGAGCAACACGGCTCACCCTGGTCCAGATGACGCGGCTATAAGGAGCGTATCTATACCATCGTTGACACCGACAATGGAGAAGATATAAAGACCACTGCTGTCTACGTGAGGCAGAAGAAAGAGGATCGACAACCAGCTTCCCTTTCTCTCCTGCTACCATCACCACCATGCACTTCTCCAAGCTCTTTGCACTCAGTGCGGCCACTTTGGCCTTTGCTCACCCGGGTGAGAAGCATGACATGAAGGCCGTCAAGCGCGAAATCCACCTTCGCGATGCTTTGGCCGCCAGAGGCCAACAGGGTGTGAACGCTTGCTCCTCGTCTCAGGCTGCTCAGCAGGTTCAGCAGCGTAGCGTTGCTCGTCGTGCGCAGACTGCGAATGAGCTGCGCTCTAAGCGCGGAATTACCTCCGGTGAGTGAAGCATCTGTGCGTCGATGGGACCCGCCGACTCTAACCCTTGGTTAGCTCCCCAAAAGTGGCGTCGTGACCTCGCGGCCCTCGAGAAGTGGGAAGCCATCAACCACAACAAGACCGGCCTTGTGCACCACGGTCTCAACGCCGACGCCGAGATCTTTGGCGCCAACACCAGCTCCATCTTGACTCCTACCATCACTGATGGCCCTTACTATGTCTGGGGCGAGGTTATCCGCCAGAATGTCAAGGAGGAGCAGTACTGCGACGGTGTCGATGTCTACCTCGAAGTGCAGTACATTGACGTGAACACCTGTCTTCCTGTTCAGGGAGCTCTGGTTGATATTTGGAACGCCAATGCTACCGGTGTCTACAGGTATGTCACATTAATTTCATGCATGTTCTAATTCACTAACACATCGGCAGTGGTATCTCCACCAGCGGCAACTACGCTGCCGACGGTTGGGACTCGACCTACCTTCGCGGTATCCAGGAGACCAACGAGGACGGAGTTGTGACCTTCAGCACCATCTTCCCTGGCCACTACGACGGCCGCGCCACCCACACCCACCTCCTCACCCACCTGAACTCCACCATCAATCGCAACAACGGTACCCTGCAGGTCGGCACCGGTAGTGTCGCCCACATCGGCCAGCTGTTCTGGAACGAGGTCCTCCGCTCCGCCGTCGAGGACACTTACCCTTACACCACCAACACCCAGGCTGTCACCACCAATGCTGATGATATGTGGAGCGTTCTCCAGGCGTCTTCCGCCTACGACCCCTTCCCCGAGTACATCTACCTCGGTGACAGCCTCGAGGATGGCTTGTTTGCGTGGATCCAAATCGGTATCAACACCACGGCTGATTACACCGATAACTCCTACTACAGCATTGCTGCGTACTACGATGAGACTGGTGGCCACCAGAACACTGACAGCTCTGCTTTCGGTGGTGGTGGTGGTGGCTCGGGCTCCGGTGATGCCATGCCCTCTGGCTCTATGAGCGGTGCGCCTTCTGGGTCCATGGGTGCTGCTCCTACCCAAAGTGCTTAAGAAGATACTAGAGTGTAGTTGAGCGCATGTATTGTTTATTGACAAAGTCTGTATAGTATTTTAAGACTGTTCAATACACCATTATGATAACATTAGCTAGAGTCTTGATCTTTCCTCCATCGAGTATAGAACGAAGCGGTTTGGCGATCAGCAAGAGTTACATACCTTATGACACCCAAGTCAACCACTAAATCATCATTCCCGCTGGTCCAATCACACTCGGGGATTGAAGATACGGATACCAGAGCAGTTGACATCAGATAAAGACCCGAGTTGAGGCCATATCAGCATATGTCGGCCAGGCAGCAATCGTTTCTTCTGCTCTGCCTTCGTCCCTTGTTGTCATTCTTATTATATTCTCGACCCCGCTTCGTCCATGTGATGAAAAGCGCGGAGTGAGCTGACTTGCGTGGTGGCTGCGGCACCGAGGTAGGTCGGCCAGCCAAAAGTACCAAGTAAGCAGGGCCATCTGTCAGAGCTGGCTGGCTGGCTGGCTGGCTGGCTGGCTGGCTTGCTTGCTTGCTTGCTTGACAAAAGAGTGACCTGGAAATCAGCAAAGTGAGTTATACAACCAAACACACCGCGTAAGTATTATCAGAACGGAAAATGGCTTCTTCTGCATGGATGATGCTGTCCAGTACAGCACAAACGAAGGCCAATCGAAAATCGGAATCATGCGCCTGCATCAGCACTGAGCAAGTCAGATGCTCTGAGTCGTCACTTGACAGCGGGGTCGGGTCGTCGGACCCCGGCTATACAGAGAAAGTGCATAACAGCGAAAACCGCAACAAGTGGCCGTGGCCGCCATCCTAGCGGCATCCACATCCAACACAAGCCCACGATCAACCCCGGCTCTTCCCAGCCACTCACGCGATGGGTCTCGTGGGATTGATTGTGTAGGAGCGAGGCCTGTAAGCAGTGTCTCAGTGTGCCTGCTCCACTAGATTACTTTTCTTTCCGGCAGCGTAGCTGGAAACGTCGGGGGGGGGAGGGGAAGCGGGCAGGATGCTGGGAAGAATTCTCTTGTCTGTCTGACAGCCTGTGATATGAAACTGAAATGCGACTACAACAGGGGACGTGCGGAGCACGCCTATAAAGCAGCAGCATTCTCTACGGATTCTTCGCTCGTCCGACTGCCAAGCCACTCACGAAGTTGACACTCTGATGGCACAGGAATAGTACAGCAAGGAAGAAAAAGGAGAAAAACGGAAACGGAAATGTTATTCACATATACACAGCACACTACATCATTAATCTCTTTACAGTCAGACCACACGCACAAACACCATGCACGGCATCTACCTCTACATAAAATCCAACCTAATACTTCAACACCACCTCTTTCAGCTTCTCGAAATCCGGCAACCCCAGTCCAGTAACCGGGTCCCAGCCGACGGTCGCATTCCAGAACGCCCAGGGGATGATCCCGGCGCCCGGGACGGTCTCGCCGGTCTGCGGGTCCGTGCCGTCGCAGCCGACCGACTGGCCCAGGGTGACATCGGTGAACCGCTTGCGGATATCCTTGCTGTACAGCAGCGGGTTCAGGTACCCGAGGGCGGGCTTGCCGGCGCGCAGGCGGGCGTCGTTGAGGAGACTGACCAGCGCAGCGAAGACGGGGGCCGCGGCCGAGGTGCCGCCCGTGCCGACGGTGGTGTTGCCTTCGATGACCACGTAGCTGGGTTGGGTTAGCAAGGGGTGGGTTTCTGGTCTAGATCATCGAGTGGGGAGGTTACGGGGTATGGGGTATGGGATATGGGTGCAGAACATACGGAGGATCATAGCTGTGAGTGGAGACGTCGGGGAACGCGCGGCCGCTGAAGTTGGCGTACTGCGAGTAGTACTTCTTGGTGTCCTTGGCGATGTGGTGCGACAGGTACTTCTCCACCGCGTCGTGCTGGTACCACGCCTGCGGGAAGTAGTTGCTGAAGCCGCCGGAGCTGCCCGTCCAGGCGATCTCGGGCCCGTAGGACTGCGTGCCGCCGACGGCGGTCACGTAGGGGCAGGTCGCCGGGAAGGTCGGCTGGAATTGCGGGCGATTGCTGCCGTCTCCGGCGCGGCAGGCGGAGCCGATTCCTGTTTTTCTGGCGTTAGAACGGTTTACAGAAGGAGATATGTGTGTGGGGGGGAGGTTTGTGGGCTGGGCTGGGCTGGGCTGGGCTGGACTGGCTGGGATGGCTGGCTTACCTTCGTCGCCAGAGGATTCGATGATGGAGATACCGCGGAGACCCATCAGGCCGATCAGGTTGCAGACGCGCTTGGCGTAGTACTCGGGAACAGTCTGGTGCGGTTAGTGAGAAACACGGTTCGTGTGGCTGAGGTAGTGGCATACCTGCTCGTCATCACCGTAGGAGTTGGAGATGACCTGGGGCAGAGCCGAGTTGGGCTTCGACAGGAGGTATTCGTAGTACGGGAGGTAGGGCTCGTTCGAGTCGTCCGCGGTCGTGGGCTCATCGGGGTCGGGGATGAAAGGACTGCGCATATTAGCATGCTTTGCTATCGGCATCCGCAAAATAGTGCAGGACTCACGCAAGACCGCCTGTGATGAAGGCAGTCACCGGAAGAGGGTGCGCAACACCGACAATCAGCTCGACATCCAAATCGGCCTCGCCGTCACTTTCGGTCGCGGGGTCTTGGTCGTTGACGCCGCCGTTGATGAGCTCGACGTCAAACTCCTGGGAGGGGAGGTGGTAGTATTTCTCGAAGCCGGCAAGGTCGGAGTATGAGGCCGACTCGTTCAAGAAGTTGCCGAACCCGATCTTGCTTCCCGACGAGGCGCTGGGAGTGTAGCTACCGAAGTTGTACATCTCCTTCAGGCAGGACAGGGTGATGCGCTCGGCACAGGAAGAGTTGGAGCTTCTCTTGGTGTGCTGCGACGGGAGCTGCACCGTCAGCTTCGACAGCTCCGCCTGGGCGTTGTCCTTGCCGAAGTAGGTGGTCGGCGAGATCAGGTCAATCGTGTCGACCAAGCTCTCCGGAATGGAGTACTGGGTGGTGCGCAGCTTGGTGGAAGAGCCGCTTTGGTAGTAGGCAAATGTGGTGTTGAGGAGCTTGTTCACCGTGCCGACGGGCGCAGCGAAGTTCACCATGCTGCCATCCTGCGAGATCTGGGTGATGTTGGCGCTGCGCAGCCAGCTGATGACGGCGTCGGCGCTGGCCACAGGGAACTCCTTGTTGATGTCCTCCAAGTCCAGCCATTGGCCGTACTGGGCTTCACCAGGGGTGGCAAGGGCGGTGAGCTTGGCTTGAAGCTTGTCCAGGTTCTGACGATTCAGAGCAATCGACAAACTGATGGTGTTGCTCTGAGCAGCATCCTCGAGATAAGTCCAGCTGGCAGGGACGGTCGCCAGCTTCTCATGGACGACGGCTTGAGCCGAAGCCGCCAGGGAGCACAGAAGTGCCGTGTACAGGCCGTTGGTATGCATCTTGACAAGACAGAGCGTATCCCACGAGGTGCACAACTGGGTTGGAGAAATGTCGGGGGAACACCGCCGTTATAAGTGCACGAGCGGGTCGGTGAGGTCATATCGCGCATCGACGTGTTTTTTTTTTTTTTTTTTTTTTTTTTTCTTGTTGTCTGCATCGTTTGGTCGGATCGAAGCTGCCTGCAGGCACACCGACGGGGTTCCTTCAACGCATTTCGTAATTCGTTAAGCTAATGCAGGTGGACGGGACCTGCAGATTACTGCTATTTGTCGTGCAATTACTCAGGGCACCCCAGACAATATGGGCTCGGCTCCGTAAGCGATGTCGTGATAAGAATGGGGTTGTTTCCCCTCGACCCTCACTCGGAGTCCGTCGGGGTAAATCTGCCCCGCTGGATGATAAGGGATGTTCCTCCTCAACCGCGCCATTTCTTGCTGTTGCCTGCCCTTTGCAAATGTCTTACTTGCGAGATTGGGCGACGAGGTCGGTCAAGGATGCACTATTGGGTGTTGTTGTAGGCTGTGAGCAGCGTTGCTTTCTTGACGATGGATGGTGCAATGGCCAGCAAAACAGGGTCATTGGCGAGAAGGAATTGTCGGCAAACTCGCATGAACTAGCCAAGGCGAACAAGCACGGCGCCGAATGCTTAACCTTTCTTGACTATGGCGTGGTTGCGATCGGCGCAATTCCTTCTACTCCAGTTATCGGCGCCGCCAGTTCCAGGGCAGTGGGTCGCATTCCCTCGGCCAGCCACATGAGTTGTAATTCGGGGAGACACGAGGTGCCCGGTTTCTAGGCAGCAAGCGTGCATGAGGAGGCGAGGTTTCCATTTTTCGTGCCTCTATTCATTTGGGTGTGCTTGAGTAAGCACAGGACTCAACCTCTCATATCAACTGGGTCCCATAGCTCAGTTGGTTAGAGCGTAACGCTAATAACGTTAAAGTCGAGGGTTCGAGCCCCTCTGGGACCATCTTTTTGCATCCCCGCATATCCCCTGGTGTGCTTTGCCTTTGATTTTTGTTTTTGGAGCGCCATCATCGAAGAAACAGACGACTGGCGATGCGTGTAGCTTCGGTATGTTCGGATGGTGTTGTCTGCTCTGAATCAGTTCAGTTCACTCAGGGTTGCCGGACGCTCTCGAGTGCTACTTGTAGTTGTTTATCACGAATGTCCGGTTGTGATATATATCTTGCCAAGAGGGCAGGACAATGCCCGTGCGCTCGTTGACATCGAGTGACAGTTCTACACCGGTAGGAAGAAGCAGCTCATCCAAGGATTGATTCCTATTTCATCGGTTGTTAGCATGGTCTTTCCACAAATATGAAGTGCTGTACTCATTCTCATAGACACGAATTGAGGCTCTCCACCCATCGGCACGGTTGTAGTTGACATCTCGCATTGAATCGGGACGAAACGGTGATGAGTGATGAGTGATGGTCTTGCCAAACAGACGAAACAAGACAAATGACGCCAACCAGACAAATACCACAAACTCCCAGGCACATGACCTTTCCTACCATTTCACTTTCTCTTCTACGGTCCTTTTCACCCGCCTCATTCAATCACCTTACTGCATACTTCTACTCAAGAGACTGTTGGTATATCGATACCACCCCAGGACACTGCCCCAAGCTGCCTTTGGTTTTCAACCGATATGGGTTTTCCGCTTGACTCCTGCCAATGACAAGAATGAAGAAAGTCATCGGCATATCATGCAGTCGATGAATGATGATGCAGTGAACCTGAGGTGTCGCCTGGGAATAATCAGCATTGTATTCACCAGAAGCTTCGATTTTAGTTCCCTCTCTCTCAGTCCTGTCTGTCGGTACTCTTCCCCTGGCCTTCAAATTTCCGCAAAACCTGCAGAGTGGCATAGTAACTGAAAGGCAGTGCGAAGAACCACAAGCCACAGTTGATACTCGCTGTCGCAATCAGCGCGGTTGGAACAGCCTGGACGCCAAATCCCACAGCCACACCAGCTGTCTCAATGCCCCTCAGCAACGAGCTGTAGCGGATTTGATCGCCTGGGGAATCGGACAGATTGCCGATACACCAATAGATATAATTCTCAACAAAGCCAAGGCTGACGCGTTCAAAGAGGTACAAGCCGAACCCTCGTCCGAATGAGCGCTGATTGCCCCAATCCAGGACCGGCTGGGTATGGCGATACTCGTTTTGAATCACCACAGCCCATATCCAGGTAGTGCTGTTCAATGCAGCGATCATAATATATGTGAAGATAGCCCGCTTCTTGCGGCTTTCCAGCCATGGTAGATCAACCAGTGACCCCCCAAACCAAGTAGCCAGTGTGCCTACGATAGCGGACAGAAAGCTTCCCAGAGCTCGCGACCGGACGGTGAAATACGTTGCGAGATACGTGCCCGGATACGCCTGAATCCAGCCAAAGTACCAGAAGAGTGGCACAAGCAGCAAGATAGACCGGCTACGTATTAGTCGCCACATGATTCGACCTTCCTCGCGCCACTCAATCCCGCGAGGGGCTTCGATGCGTGTTGCGTCGTCACGTTGTACCATCTCTGGATTCGATAGCAGGGGACCGAAGACCAAACCGAGGCACTGAATGGCGATGAATCCAAGATACGTCTGGTATCCGACTTGGCCTTTATGGTTGACGTCGTGGTTAAGAGCAAGTGAAATTGCTCCGCCAATGATGTTCCCAAAATTCCGGAAGGTAAACCACGTTGCTAGGTAGCGGCCGCGTTTGTGCTGCTCAGGGTAGCCGGTTGCGATGGCCCCTTCGACGCTCCAAAAGAAACCAGCACTGATGCCACAGGCCACCGAGCCGAAGTACACGAGCCAAGCGGCACCCGTGCGGTTGTTCAGGTATAGCCCTGCTGCATACAGCGGGTAACCAATGGACCCAAGCGTGAGGGTCCAGCGAAACCCGATGAGGTTGGTCATCCATGGACCTGCAAAGCAGGTAACTGTCATGAAAGCATAGAGGAGAGCGTTTGCAGCATTGACAAGATTGGGACTCTGGGAGCCGCCCACCCCGAGGCCATTCATGGCGCTCCAGATGCCAGGGGCACAAAATGCGCAAAGTCCGACGACGAGGATTTGGAAGAGCGTGCTCCGGAAGAATCGGAGATGGGTTTGTTGACGCTCTTGTTGCGAGTCGGACATACTTGCTATGTTGGCCATGATTGCTTCCTGATCCACTTTTGGAATTGTCGCCATGATTAACAAGTGCGAGAAAATTCTAGGTCGCTGTCTCTTTTGTCTGCTCCAGCAGATGCAAGGGGCTTGACTTATGTCTGCCAACACGACGATCGTTTCTATCGGGTGCTTGGTCACGTAACCGTGGCCATGCATGGCACAAGCAAATATACCCCTCAGCACATCTTGGCAGCGAATGATCCCGGTCAGGAGCACATCAATACCAATCATTGCAGCTCTTCGTTTCTCTGTGACCCTGTGAGATAAGAGAGCGAATTTACCCCGCTTGTTGCTGGATGAGCTAGAGATTGCAACTCAACTCTTGCCTACGTTTCCATCAACCAAATTGTCTTGAAAGGCTGCGAATTCAGCGAAAATGGCCACAGTCACGGAAGAAATTCAAATCGGCGCGCTCTCACTCGACGGGCAACCGCCACGAGATTTACTCAGTTTCGAGTCTTTCGAGCTCTCTGCATCTAATCAGCGTTCACTTGGGCCTCCCCACCCAAAAGGAACCGTGATTCCGCTTGCCCTGCGTCCTACCCTGCACAGCACTTCTGAGATTACCCTTGACAGTATTATCGCCACCATCGAATCTCTTCAGAGACAAGAGAACAGTCTTACGACGCAACTCGCACGCCACGGAACCATCCTCTTCCGTGACTTGCCTATCCGCAATGCAGAGGACTTCAGTAGATTTGCCCACGCTTTCGGCTATAAACCACATGAAATTATCGGGATTGTGGTTGATAGACCCCTTCTTGCGCCTAACGTGGCACCGGCCAATGAGGCACCCAAGGAAGTTCTCATCTACAACCACAACGAGTCTCCACAAGTCCCTCACGCACCCGAATACGTCTTCTTCTATGGCCACCGTGCACCAACGCAGGGCGGTGAATCGCCAATCTCCTCCTCCCTCGAGCTCTTCAACCGCGCTCAACGTGAGATCCCGGAGTTCATCGACGAATTGGCTGAGAAAGGCATCCTCAGTCGCGTGACGTATAAAGTCGAACAGCAGTTCGCAGGCGGCTCGACACTGCGTCAGGCATTCGGAAAGGAGTTTCAGCCAGGTGATGACGAGGAAACCAAGCGTCGCAAGGTAGAGGCGCAGATTGCGCGCTACGGACGAGGAGAATACACCACCTGGGAATGGTCAAAAGACGACGACGGCCAGACGCAGCTGGTTCTCACGCACCGCCTCCCTGCCATTCGAACACAGCCGGGGACTAACCTTCCCACGCTCTTCACGGGTCTGGCGGCATATTGGAAGAGATGGCAGGTCAACTCGGCTGCACGGAGAAATGACACGCAGCAGCTCTTCGGGGACGGCATGCCAATTCCAGACAAGTATCTGGCGCACTTGGCGAAGATCACGGACGAGATCCGGGTACTGCATCGTTGGGAGAAGGGCGATGTGCTGGTGTTTGATAATATTGTGGCGCAGCACGGTCGGGAGCCGTGGCAGGGGGAGCAGTCGGATCGCGTGGTCATGGCGAGCTTGTTTGATGGGGCAGCTGTTCCGGGGGCGTATGGGTTTGGGGAATGGGCCCAGGTGGTGCAGGCTGCGGAGTAGTTCTAGGTTTGAGGGAGTGAGTGGGGATGCGACATGCATGCCATAAGTCTGAGTCCATTGTACTACAATTCTGTGGTAACTCCAATACCGAGCTTCTGGTGGAACATGAATTACCGGATTTGGCAATCCTGCCTCCGGGCCCCGGTTACATACAGACTAGGTATGATTTGCATGATGCGGCGCATCTAGTGATACTAAATAGACGTTCCTGGCACAGAGTAAGGTATAATCTGTCAGTTGCGAAACCATACCGTAGGATTCAAACCTATTTGAACTTTACACAATCAAAGCGTGGTATGATCCCGAAAATCGGCTGCGGAGCGGTATTACCCTCTTGACAAATATTGCTTGCATGCACCGCTATAACTTTCTATCTATTGCCTTTTCAAAGGGAGTATGGTTATTCAAGTTGCACACCAACAATACTGCGTGCGCTGCAGCGATAGTCACCTTCCCACAAATGAGGCAAGAAATGGCTAACAATAGCTTCCGTCCCCATAACCACAATCTAGACCATCCTACACCGTCTTCATAGATGCAGAGCAGACATAAATATCACGAAAAATCCTCCCAAATCGCACCTTCATCATCCAACAACATCTTCGAATACAATCATCTCATCCCGTCTCATCAAACCAAACCAAGACCCCATTCCATAGAATCAAAATGAAGACCTCCACCATCCTCGCTATCCTGGGCGCCGCCTCCTGCGCCGTCGCCATCCGCTGCACCCAGGGCATGACCTACTGCGGTACCTCCCTGGTCAAGAAGGGTAGCACCTCTCCTCCCCTGTTCAAACTCGAGGACAGCATAAGCATCAACACATACACACACAAACACACACAAACCCAGAACCCAAGCCATCTACAGATTAAACCACCAACCCTCCCCAAGCCCTCATCTCCCGATTCTCAAGTATGTGCAGGCTAACCACGTTTTTCTTCCCCTCTTCGGATGGAATAGGCAACTACACCCAGGACATGCAAACCGCCCTGCAGCGCGAGGTCATCGCCCCGTCCTCCCACCAGTTGCTGGATTCACTGTACCTCTGCACCGCCGACGAGGACTACCTGATCTACCGGGCGACGTGCCGGCGCGGCGCGTGCCAGGACAACGGCGTCAACCGGGATGATATCTGTATCGGGACGGAGGAGCAGCCTGAGGAGCAGGATCTGGATCTGGATCTGGATCAGGGGCAGGAGCAGGATGTTGGTATGGGCCAGGACCAGAATGCCCAAAATGCGGTGAGTTTTGAGTTCTCTTGGGTGAGGGGTGGGGTGTCATAGGTGTTTGTGTGTGCTGATGCTGATGCTGATGCTGATGCTGGGGGTGGTAGAGGCCTACTACTAGTGTTACATTTTAGGGGGTGATATTGGGATGATATTTTGGGTTAGGGGAGGGGGTGGGAGTGTTATGCGCGGTTGGTCTGGGCGATGGGTGAGGGAGGGTGAGGGTTGGGGATGAGGTGGTGGATTTAGTTTAGTTTGTGGGCTAGGGACTCTTGGGTAGCGCATAGCAGAATGGCATCGGGTTAATCTGGAGTTCTAGGCCGTACGTGCATTTCTGTAACTCTTGAATTTGTTAGACACGGAGTCGTCTGTGCTATCAAGCTAAGCATCGCAGCAAAGGATCTCCACGACATCAACCACCACAACCCCATCACCACGAATCAATTACCACCGCACCAGGGATCTTGCCACACCTAAGACTACATCAAAGAAGTCAAACCCCCAGGCCAGGACTCACCGCTCCGGAGAAAGAAACCCAACCGGCAAATCAGCCCGCCACGCAAAGGTCTCCGCAAAAGTCTCATCCTCCCCCACGACAATCCGATACGTGACCTTGGCGAACTCCTGCGCCTGCGGGGCCAGAGCTGGCGCCACCTTGCGATACGAATGCGCAAGCGTCATCCAGCACCCGACCAGCCCCTCCGTCACAACTCCCCATTTCTTCACCCGCAGGCGTCTTCCACCCCCGCCACCTCCCGAAGGATACGGAGGCAGCGCGCCTTCTACAACATAGCCCAGCGCCTCGAACCCCTTCACTGCACACTCAATCGCCCTGCGCGGGTTATTCTGCCGCGCCCAAAGCCGCGCCAACAGTGGATATCCCTTCTCCAGCGCCAGACGGGGCACTTCCGCCGCGGGCCGGACGTAAGTGCTAGCGATCTTGTTGATAAGACGCTCCTCGAGCTTCGTGGGATTCGGTACTCGATCCGCCAGCGTCCCCAGCACGAACCCAAGCTGCAGCCCGAGTTCACGCCGTCTGCTCAGGTTGCCCGCGGGGCTCGCCTCGTGGTCGTTGCAAAGGATGCAGGTGCACCGGAAGCCCCAGTGTCCAAAGTTCAGGGCCGGCGTACTGTTAATATCGGGATCAAGGCAGTCCACGTCACGGTGGACGGACCGATACATGGCGGTGACTTCCATGTCCGCTGGAAGGTCTCGGGCCGCGCGGACGATCATCATGTCGCCGATATGTGTGTGCACCGCGTTGCTGTGGCAGGAGTGGTTGATCCGGGAGACCAGGGGCCATAAGGCGGCGAAGATGACGTCCGGCGTTTTTGCGGGAACGCGCCCGTCAGAGCCCCAGGTCTCGAGGAGCATCTCGCGGCGACTTGGGTGGCTGCCACCGAAGGCGTTAAGTGCGCGGATTCTCTCGAGGAGGAAGCTGGCGCCGTAGATACTTTGTCAGCCGAGCCTATGCCTCTCCCCTCTCCTCTCTCCTCTAAACCAAGAAGCTTACCTATCCACCACCGGTGTGTTATCAACTTCGCGCACGTCATCACCCTCGTATCCCACATGGTGCAGTGCGATAATCCCGGGTATCAGCGACGAGTTCTTGAGAAGTTTCTGCGCCATCAGTCTCAACAGCTCTATCTGAGTGCTGGCGGCGACGGTCTCGCGCTCCAGGTCGACCTGTACCTCTTGGGGAAATCATCCACTCCCATGTAGGTGCAGGCAAACGCCTTCTCGCAAATCAGGAGATCACCCGCTTTGACAGGTCTGGTTGTGAATAGTCCCATCCCAGCGGATGGCGTCGGACGCACCGCGACCGGGCCGACGTAGGTGGCGTGGTCCAACAGCAGCGGGGAACGCCTCGTAACCTCGCGCTGCATCTCCTTGAATGGAAACACCCCCGTCTGCTGTTCTGCGAGCCGGGCCTTGGCGCGCGCGAATTCGCTCTGTGCGAGGGTGTTTCCCGGGAATGCCTTTGCAAGAACTCTGTGTACCTCGCAGGACTCCGCGAAGCGCTGGAGATGGTACAACGCTTGGGCTTTGCGGAAGAGGGCTTTCTCCGAGGGCTGGGGGATTGCTTCTAAATCACGAAGGGCGGCGTCAAACTGATGGGATCGGAGGAAGGCCAGAGCGCGGTTGAGCTTGATAGTTAGGGCTTCGTCCGCGGAGGGTGAGGAGGATAGAGCTTGAGTGTAGCTGTCTTTCGTGATTGGCGTCTGTTATCAAGTCAAGGGATCAGTATTTCTTACCAATCGATTGCAAAGCGAGAATCCAGGGCGTTGAACGCTTCATTCCCTTTCGCCTTCCATTGCATGGCATGCAACTCCGACTCGACCACCTGTCGTCGCCACTGCACCGGCACCGTAATGTCCCAATCAGCGAGAACGCGCAGATCAGAAGGATGATCCACGCGGATGGCACCATGGCCATCAATCGGGACATGAAGATATGGCTCGACCACCACCAACACCTGCCCCACAGATAAACCCGCCCCGTCGACAACCCCGGACTCCTGATTATGTAGCTGCAGCATAAGCACGTTCCCCACCTCGTCTTCCACAACAGCACCCACAGCGGCGACGAGGGCGGTCGGTGTCAGTGTCCGTAGAAGAATGTACCGCCCGCGGTGATGGGCTTCGACCTTCAAGTTATCGATCTTGATCTTGGTGAGGTGCTCAAACGGGGTGGTGCAGAGGGCGTAGGCTGGAGGGAGGCTGAATGAAAATACGAAGACATCTTGTTGGCTCCTTGCTGTCGCCCGTCGGGTCTCGAAAACCTGCAGGAGGTCGGTGCGACGATGCTTGGTGTTTGTGGCCGGGTACGCCTCGCCCTTGTGGGATTGGGCGAACTCAAACATGAGTTTGTAATCGTGGAGGTATCGGGCTTCCAGGGCTTCTGGGAGAGGAGTGGCCATTTTGACGAGGGCCGAGAATATAGGGCACTAGTGCAGAGGATAGCAAAGGTGAAGCTCGGAGGGAATGCTGACCAGTGTATTTACGCAAGTGGTTGTTGTGGTGATGGCGGCTGTGAAACAGAAGTGTACCCAGTGTAATAAACATCAACACAGGTCGACTCCACTCAACATGGCTGCTCATCTTTCACACAACCTTAGAAATTGAATTAGATTCAATTTGACTACGGAAGATCATTGCAGCCACTCAGCAGATGAAAAAATCTGCCGGCAAAATCACATGCGAGAGAATCAAATATCAAATACTGCCCAGTGGGGGGCAGGTTAATACTAGATAGGTAGGCGGTTATTATTGCGGTGAATAGTACTTCTAAAGAAAAGGTTTACGTCTAATAGGCCGCTCAACCACCCAATATGATCTTAGTATAAAAGATATATACAGTATTGGTTCCCTAATAAAGAATCCTAATACGAACTCGATGCCAATTTGTCTTGTGAGGTTTTTCTGCTCCATAGAATAATTTTGCTCCATCGATAACTGTCTTCCAAGATCGTTTCCCAGGCCCATTGCACATCGTGCCGCTCAATAAACGTTGCTTCCGTCAATTTGACTGATGCTGATCAGCCAAATTGAGGTTCAGACCTCCTGTCACAACGGAAGGGTCACTATCAAAGCACTAAAATAAATTCTGACCGTTAATAGTTGATAAAATGGTACGTTCGAGATTCGATCGGGTTGTCTACTCCTTGTTTCTCACACTGGCTCCCAAAATGGTCTCAGTATAAATTAAGCTTCTCTGTCACCGGATAGCCGGAGTCGATTATCTTCTCACTACATCTCGTTCATCTGAGTATGAGACATCCGCGGTATTTTCCTATAACTACGGCCACTAAGAACCAGATGTAGGCCAAGTCAAAGTAATATAGCCGGAACCTCCCTCGTACTATCCCAGCATCGCAGCCATGTTCTTTGTGCAAGAGAGCCCGCCTGAGAAGACTTCCACGAACTCTAATACATCAGGAAATATAAAGTGTCCTCCAAATCATGCAGACACCATCTCATCACCAAACCTCAATATTCACAGGATAGCCGGTAAGTGCCTCACCCCCTAAAACTCCCACCATGACACGCCCAATCTACTTCCAGCGCATCGTCGACGCCCTGGAACAACTCTTCCCCCCGTCCGAGGGATACATCTACAAGCGCGGCTGGATCCCCAACCCTCTAATCCAGGCAGAGGATCTGACCCTCAACGAGGTCCTCGAACTCTCGACCCCGGGGTCCACCACGTTCCTGGTGGTGGTGGGCGGCCACGAGCGGCCCCCGGAGAGGAATTCTTTCTTATGGCGGCTGAACCATCTGAAGATGCTGGTCCCCGACAGCGCCGGACGATACCTGGACTTTGAGGGACTTGTAATCGTTGGCAAGAAGTGTCGGTTCTACTCGCAGCATTGCGCGCAGCGGCGACGGATCTTGAGGAATGATCCCCGGGCCCTCCATGCGCGGAATCGGCGCAACGAGTACCGGATTGTTGGGGAGATGTCGGAAATCCATCAAATTCTGGAAGAGTTTAAGGTCCTGTGTCAGAAGAATGTGTTCTGGGTGGCGCCGCCTGGAGCGTCGCCGGTGTCGCGGTCTGGCCTGCAGTAGGAAGTAACCTTTGCCTGCTTTGTAGGTTTATAGGTCTCTTTGTTTCGTAGATGAGATTAATCTGCGGAGTCTTATGAGCATCCCTTTCCTATATCTTTGTTGAGGTCTGAGATATTGGGCGGTCGGTTCGGCGCAATACCTCCTCTCAATTTGACCTGCTGCAAGACATTCATAAAAAGTTCAATCTTATTTTCAAGCATCCCTTCCGATGATTCACTCTTGACATACTACCGTGCTGATATAGATTTCGTACTCGGCTGATTCGATGCTGCTACGCCTCTTGCTCGTGCAAATTCTCTCGTAACCTACAAACACCTTGCATTGAACCTGATCGACCTAAACCTCCCAAACCAGAACTCCATCCACTCACTAATCAAAACACAAGACGCATACAGCAGAATCAAAGAAATGCCGCCCCAGTCCCTGCCCCTTGAACTCATTCATTCAAACTCTCCCAACCTCCCCCCCTTTTAGCTCCACAACCCCCCTCCCTTCTCCCCCATCAACCACCGCACCCCCAAACCCCAAACCAACCTCACCCAACTCCCCCAATCCACCGTAACCTGAGGCCCCTACCCCTCCCCCCCCCCCCCCCCCCCCCCCCCCCCCCAACCCACCCCCCCCCCCCCCCCCCCCCCCCCCCCCCCCCCCCCCCCCCCCCCCCCCCCCCCCCCCCCCCCCCCCCCCCCCAGATCTCAATAGACCTTATAAGCCCTGACCCGCCGCGGCGGCTGCACGCGATGACTGCCCTTCCCCTCCCGAAACACGCGGTTCCGGCAGTCCTTGTCGCTGAACAGCTCGAAGGTGTCGGCGAAGGAGCTCTCGCTGAAGGAGGCGCGGTTGACCTGGCGGTTGTGGACGGGGAGGTCGTAGGCCTTGCAGCCCGAGTTGAGGCGGCCGGTGCTGGTGATGTGGCCGCCGTCGGTGAAGTAGATGGTCAGCGACCAGGCGGTCGCGTGGAGGGCGAGGAGGGGGAGGAGTAGGAGCTTCATTTTCTTGGCTGGGTATGAACGGCAGCGAGAAGTTTGCTTTGGGAGGGGGAATTGGTAAGGGCTTAGTGGGCTGGTTTTGCTTTTGCCTGGTGATACCTAGGCAGGAAGCTGGAGAGGAGGATGCGGATCTTCGGGACGGTGAGGGGTTTATATACTGGATTCGGTTGTCGGGTCGGAGAATATGCGGTTGTCTTGTTACACTGGGTTTGGGGGCCTGCGGGGGAGGATCATGCGCTGAGGGTCAGAAAGTATATTGTACTTGGCTGCGGTTGCTGGGGGGCGAGAGAAGGTTTTAGGGCTCGTGTACTTCTTCCAGATACTCAGGTCTGCGTGGGACTGGCCTGATGGGGAAATTGATGGGCTTGGGCTGATTGATGGTACATCGGAGTTACTTCAATTGTCTTGGAATGAATACTACAGTAATATGTCTAATCTTCCTCTGTTCAAATTCACTCCATGACGGAACTAGGTACTGCGCGCGAGACGGAGGGTTTCCACACGTTGGTTCCTGCATCTCTCGTATGGTTTATGCTAAGCACTGCTTGGAGGAGATGAGATTGATGCCTGCCTTACAATGGCCAAATAGGTGATCATCTTGACCTTGATCTTGATCCGGTTGTACTGATGTTTCAGATTACGTACACGGCTCCACGCACGCTGACGAAGTTGATCGGTGCCCCCAATCAACTCCGGCTTGATGGTTACATGGCTGTTATACAATGGCTGTCATATAAATACTCCCTTGAGGTCTAGAGACAACCTCAATTGCGGGGTGCGAAGAACTGTAGAGAGCCAAGGAGCGGAGGGGCAAGGCAGATGATGCTCGTATGAATATTGCAAGAGTTCCTGAATCACCTCATCTCTATTTCCTCCGTACCGAGAACAGCATGTGAGAGTCGGTAGCAACTCGGCGCCCGCTTCCACGAAAGGAATTTCCATTTCCAGACTTGAAAATGTTTGGTTCCAGATGGAGGTTGAGCCTCTTCTTCCGAAGTGAGACATTGCGCATCGGCCCCTAGTTTCTTGACGAGAACGCTTTGAAGAAAAGGCTCCCGAGTATCTTCTAGGCCCGACAACAGACCTTGTCGGAGGGTAAGATTTTGGCTTCACAGTACAAGTTGTTCAGGTCCGCACGGAATTGATACCAGATGACTCCTCTACAGGTTCAGAGCTCAAGAATGCCAGAAAGGATGGGTGCAGCAAGCCACTGGTTGTGAAATCTTGGTTTGCCGGTTGTCACTGTACTTATGAGCGCCACTATATTATAGACTGTTCTTACTTCACTAATGGCGAGAATCAAATATGCGAGGGAAAAGTTACGTTTAGTCTGTCTGACGCAAACAATACCCTACGGCCTCATAGCTAAGGAAATCGTGATATTGGTTTACCGCCATTGAAGAACCTATGGGTAATCAAGTATAGTACTTAGAGAGAACCAGGGCATAAAACGACTAGCGTGCGTCGCTCGGAGAGGCCCTGAGTACTCGGAAGGCCAGGTGTCTAGAAGACTTTCGATATTGCCTCAGATCAGAGCTCTCCTGGCGCTCGCTGGTGCAACCTGCTAGACCAGGTCTGTGCACTATCAACTCCACAAGCTGCGGGAGTCAGCGTGGAAAAGCATCACAGTATTTTACCGGTCTTGACCCCCCTGACACGGCGATGGACTTGTATTGCCGACCAGGCGTTTTTAGGGTGAGACACCGCAAGGTGTGAAAGACTACATACCAGGAGCTAGAGAGAACATCCGTGATCGCAAGCACCAGCAATTAATGCAAACCCTCAATATTAAGTTCACCGAGACTTATCTCCGCTTTCAAAGCAAGGACCTCCCTCAAGATATACTTTTCACCCAAACCCCCAATAAACGGATAATGCTTACGTCCACAACCTGGTATCCTCACACCCCTCAAGGCGGAATCTTCCCACTCAACTCCTGCTCAGCAAGGGTCCCGCGACGGAGGAGATCATGAATCGCTAACCCCAGCCCCATATCAGCAAACCCAAACACACGTACCGACAAGGGAGATACACACCTTCCGGCGGCGCCCCAACCGGCTCACAAGCCGTAACCTTGCGATACAGAATCGGCGTCTCGGGGATTTGCACCTACCCCGCCAGTTCTCAGTCTCAGCTCATAATAGCCCTACACCGCACCGGACCCCTCCGCCGAAGAAACACGGCTTTTGGGGGGAAACATACCCCACTCTCCGCGAAATCCGCATACAGCAGCTCGGCCTTATTCTGGATATTCTCCAGCTGGGCGCGCAGGTCGCGCGCCTGCGCGGGGATCCCGAACAGGGACAGGCGGTGGCGCTTCCGCAGCGAGCGCACGCTGTACCACTTCACGGCCGTGGCGGGGACGGTCAGGTTGTAGCGCAGCAGGGTGGCGACGAACTCCATGTGCACGTAGGCGAGCAGCAGGCCGTGCTCGACGCAGCGCTGCGACTGCCGCGAGGCGTTGATCAGATTGGCGTCCGACTCGGCGCGCGCGGCGTACTCCTTGAGCGTGGCGCGGAGCCCCGCGCGGTCGAGCCGGTTGGCGTGCAGGTTGGTGGCGATGGTGGTGATGATTCCGGCCAGGCTGGTGAGGAGGTCGATGGCGTTGCGGCTGGTTGGGGACGAGGTCATTCTTGCTGTTGCCTGGGTGGTGGTGGTGGTGGTGGTGGTGGTGGTGGGGGTTGGGTTGTTGTGGTTTAATGCATGGAGCTGGGGTTGGTCGATGCGATGCGTCCGCAAGTGCGTTGCGCGCGCTGATTATATGGAGCTCCCATCTGACGGTGCACATGATTGCATGACGACACGAGGGGACAGGGAACCAAGGGTTTTATCAGGGAAAGCCAGAGGAGGTGACCTTGTTTGGGGTCAGGTGATGCGAATACGATCTTCTTGTCATTGTGTCGGAAGGTTAACTCTATTTTGGGAGCGATCTGGGGATGGCTCGGTTGCGGGGAAGTATATTTTTGTCGAGACTTCAGCGGACATCCTGACTATGCCGAACAATGGGCGCGATCTAAATCCTGATATATGATAATAGTCTTGGTAGGAAATAAAGTAAGATCCGTTTTCAAAAATCGCAGGCGAGACACACAAGGACAAAATGCGGGCTGTTGTACTCGGTCAGGCAAGTAAGCCGAGACTGAGAAAAAAGATTGTGCATCATCCGTGAATCGAACACGGGCCTCATCGATGGCAACGATGAATTCTACCACTAGACCAATGATGCTGGCGGATCCGACCACTAGGTAATCCGGTCGGGTCGTTTTGAAACCGCGGTTGTTTTGCTATCATATTCCCCAAACCAAGGTTCGGATGGGAAAGCTAACGCGTCTCTCGCCAATAGCAGGCAGCTGATATAGAGTGCCTACTAAGCACCCAAAAGCGATCCTCGACTGGGTGAAGATCTTCGACGTTCACCGGCTACTTATCAGTTCTTTCATTATCGATGATCATATAGATAGCATTGCAACTTTAACATGTGCTTGACTAGAATTAACCCTCCTGGATGTTGAGAATCTCTCTATAGTGACGGTCATTCTTGGGCTCTACAAACTACATCCTTCATTTACTCTAGAAATGTTACAGCGGATAACGCTCCTACGAGCGCAGGTTGATCTCCGCCACAGTTCGCGCAATTGCGCCCATGGCCGATGGAGCTTCGCACCCGAATGATAGACCCCTCCGACTGACCGCAGCATAGTCCACGCATACAAGCTTTGTCGAAGTGAGCCGGGAAAGCAGCGATGTCGTGTTCGTGGTGCTCGTGCACAGACGAATTCGTGGCTTCGCTCGTACAATATCCGCCATCGTCACCGTCCCACCCCGTCACTCAAATGGTTGAAATCGTCATGTATCGATGTATCCCGAGAGAAGCCAGCTATTGATTAAACCGAGTTGTGGTCCGAACCAAGGAAATCTATTGCGGCTGATGCAAGTCATGACGGAAGATGATATTATACACAGATGATGAAACAAGTATGCGGAACGAGAGAAAAGATGAGGCGAGCGAGTTTGGCGATTCACCCGTCTTCCCGGCCGTTGAGACCGGGCAGAATAAGACATTATGTATGCAGGAACACCCCCGATAAATCAGTCCGAGGGATGGTCGGTATGTGTCGGATGCAGTGGCTGACAAGAAAGGGATGATTTATGTACTGTACGTAGGCATGGTTGGAATCGCGATCGATGGATTACAGCCGTTGGCCGGGACCGTCGTCGGGGGCGCAGCAGGAATCGAGACAGCTGCAGCAGCGACAGCAGAAGCAGCATCTAGCACGAGGGTTGGGGTTTAGTTATAGGTACTGTAGGCGAAGTCGGTCGGGTTAGGGTTGGCTGCCCCGGGGCGACTTACCCGTCCTCAGCACTGTCACCACCGCGGAGTCGCAAGTCCATCCCTTCGCCGAGAATCTGCCATCGCCCAGTTGGATTAGTATCCTGCGCAACATATTTTTTTTCCCACCATGTGAATCAAACATACCGGTTGATCGGTGACAATCTCGTCTGTGGTGGGAGCGACCGGACTCTTGGGTTGGACCATGGTCAAGGTAACGGGATCCCAGCTGGTCTCCTGCACAACCTCGGCTTCCGCAGGGCGGAACCAGCTCAAAACTCCCTCGAACATCATCGTGTCAGTGCGTCGGATCTGGAAAAGAAACTTTGTTTGGTTCGAAGGTTTCAAAGTCACGCAAAAACACCTCAATGGCGGCAAACGAGAGACTGGAGGTGAAATGAAGCGAGTGGAATGGAGATATGAAGAGGAAGGGAGGTAAGAACGAATGTGAGTTGTTGAATGGAAAAAGAAAATGGGAGAAGGGGTGGAAGAGTAGTAAATAGCTAGATCGACGCTATTCAAACACTAAGACGGATTTTGCTGTGTCCGCTCGTGGGCTGGAGCCCGGCGGATGCCTTGATGGAGGTAGTATAATTAGCACAATTTCCCTTCGCGTTAGTACCTGCTCCTCTTTGGTCCTCCTCCCTCCTCGATAGGAGCTTCATGGAAGGTGAGTTTTGGTTAGTTTGGCCTCCCCGGGCGAAGTCCGCACCATTCCGACGGGTGCAATTGTCCGCGCGACAACGCCTGGGGCTGAGAGGCCCGCTCCGTCGTACGTAACGGGCGGAGTCTCTGCTTCGTGGCTCTTTCTCTATCTTCTCCCGCTGGTCGTGCCGGGTTACGTGGACTGCATGCCCGTGAAGAGACCGGGGGATGGTTGGTGACAGAGCCGGGGGTGGCTCGGTGGTTATAGTGGGGGTGAACGCGGATGGTTAGCTACTCGTAGGTTACTACAGGAGTTGCGACCAGCGCCTCTGAATTGAGCCGCGCTTGGAGCAAACCGCACGCTAACAAGGGAAAGCCACTACTGGAATCCAATCTCATTGGATCGGTGGAATCTGAGTGAAGGGGGAGGAGAATTGTTCCTCAGACGAACACCGAGATCATCTGGAGCTCCTGCACACGGAACATCCTAGAGATGATCCTTTCTCAGCCACGGAATGGCCAACCGACAGACGTCAGGCGGGAAGAAGAAGGTTGGTGGCAGAGAACCCAAATCGAAAAAAAGAAGGGGGGTTAAATTGGAAATTGGCCACAAAAGTGCCGGGTTCCCCTGGCCAGGGGAACCAACCGAAAGCGATAGTCGACAGATCAGACGAAGCTATCCGCTTTTCTCCCCACTTTAAGGCCCACTCCGTCCAGCCAATTCCTTGTTTGGGACGCGTTGCCTATCCACCCTCAAGTCTCGATTCGTCGTGGCCGGTCACCGTTTCATTCATATCTGCACTTACCACGCGAGTGAACAAGACGCTGGATCTTGAGTCTGAGGGCGTTATTCGCAGTAACCCTGTGGCCCTGTGAAATTCAAGGCGACAGCCCTAAATTGCTTGGGTTCCATCCCGTAGGCAACTGGCCGGTCAAATTGACGGGCACTATTTCGCCCGTTGCAGATAATCAGGTTTTCATTGCGAACCCGAGGAATCAACCTAAACCTCAATTATTTATCAGATTGAGACTTGGCCATGGTCTGACCAAATCAGGTTCCAGCCTCAAACTCGCGGGGTAGCAACCCACGGATCGACTGGCCTGCCGGTGCTTGTCAGGTCAAGCTTTTCAGACACTTGCTAGCAATTGAATGATGCCTAAACAAACCCACTTCTGGCTTTGTCTGTTGCGCCATTCGGTGAATCGGCCGCAGGCTACCGTGTTTGCCCATATCTTCAAAACACGCTTGCGCAGCCTTTAGCGCTAGAGGATGAATGGGATGATGAATACCCGGAACATACTGGCTGCTTCGACTGTGATCGCTTGAGTACCGCGAGGAAAAATCTTATCCCGACCGACTTAGCTCTGCTAAGCATGAATAGTCACTGTCTCCTCAGCTGAACCAGGCATCCTACCACAGGTCTTATCTTCTTCCCCTTCCTCGAGTATCGACCTCATCAACCTCACAATCAAATGGCCTATGTCTGAAAGGAAACTCGATTCAAAAAGGTTGATGATTGTTTTCCAATCTGATCCTCAACTTGTTCTTGATTATGCGGTTCCGAAATGAAACCCCCTGCCGCAGTGATAAGATCTGGGGCGCTGAAGCGACTAGTTCATTAAGCCAGAGGTAATGCAAGTCGCGGCGGACGCAGACTCTAGAAGCAAGGGGCCTGTTCTCTGTGGCTCGAGCTCAGACACTGAATCTGAAACCACTGTTGAATTTGGTCCATATGCCTCAGTTTATACTCCTTGAGATCATCGCTAGGAGGCATCTTGCTAGCCAAGCCACAGACAAATTGCAGCTTTGGTAGGAAGACCAGGTGGTGGAGGGTATAATAGCAAGTGCTAACATTTTTTGTGCTCCCGTATGCGCAGATCTGCACAAGCTAAGACATCCTGCATACTCACACTCCTGACTGACTAGAGAGAAAAGCTTAACTCGACAACAACTCCAAATCTACCTTGAGCCTTTTCTTTTCAGCTTCCATTGTTTACTTGCTCATTGTGTTGGCGCGTGATCAAAGGCAGATTCTTTTGCAGACATACTGCCATCACTAATGACAGGCAACTCGATGCACTCCGCACTATGGCTGCTGTGGAGTTTTCGCCTGCATTGGACTTGTTTGTGTACGCAGCTTACAGCAAACTATCGATATTTCGATACTTGACTGGGAGGAGCTCATGTCTGGTAGTTTCGATACTAAGAGCTTGCTTGGGAGGTTCAACTGGAAATGACACCTCCAAGTCACTCTATCAAAGTGTACTTGCAGCATGGTAGTTTCCTTCTTAGGACGCCTCCTCGGGCAGATCGTCCTTTTTCGGGATAGGCCAAAATCACGTGCTTACCTTTTTTCAAACATGACCAATCATGAGCAAGCTTACCGAAGCCGACTTTCAGGAGAATTTCCCGAAGCAGAAATTCTGCACTCGGCTTCGCGCAAATCACGCCAATCAACTTCCTGTTTCAGCTCCAGTCTTCGCCTCTAACCCCAAACAAGTGTTAAGGATGTTTCAAACTGGCTCACAATGACCTCAAACTGGACCCAAACTGGAGCCCTTTCCATGGAACTGAGTTGCCGCGCCGCCACAGCGGGTTTTGTGCGCCAAGAGGCACGAGCAGTCAAATGAAGACTCCATTTCCCTCCCCAGCCCATCGCCATGTCTGGGTCAACTCGAACGTGGTGTCAGACCTCTCATTTCCCCAGCTCCCAGTCAACAGCCAAGCCAGGATGAGACATCTCAAGGAGGAGTATGAGCTGGGGTACCACAAAGTGGATGAACCTGGGGAGGCGAACCCCACGCGGAAACGGCCTTTGTCAACCATGCTGTTGCAGCCCCGGGCGGTTGGCCCATGGGGAGCGGGCTGGGTCTTTGAGATCGTGAGCTGTGTTATCGCGGTGGGCGCCCTGGTAGCCATCATCGTCGTCCTGCACACGTACGACGGCAAACCCATGCCGGATTGGCCGTACGGCATCACCCTCAACGCCTTGGTGTCACTACTCGTGACGGTCATGAAGGCGGCCATGGTCTACCCCATCACCGAAGGGTTGTCGCAGCTTAAATGGTCCTGGTTCAACCGACAAAACAAGCTCAATGACTTGGCAGTGCTGGACGCTGCCAGTCGCGGTGCCGTCAATGCGGTCTTCGTCTTGTTTCGCTTCCTCCCACGGTGAGCTCCGACAGAATACCAGAAAGAATCAAGCTAACCTATGCACAGCCATCTGGTGACGGTAGGATGCTTCATCCTTGTGGTAGCGGCAGCAATTGCCCCCTTCGTGCAGCAGGTCATCAGCATCACCTCGCAGCCCATTCACTCGCCGGGCCAGTCCTCGATTCGGGTGTGCAACACGAGCTCGTACGTGGACTACGGCGAAGGGGCAGGACCTGGCATGAACAAAGTGCCGCTCTCTACGGCGGGGGCCATCTACACAGGGCTCTTCCAGAGCACCGGAAAAAACAGCCAAGCCCTGACCATGACCTGCCCAACGGGCAACTGCACCTTTGCCCCGTACCAGTCCCTCGGGCTGTGCCAACGATGCGCCAACATCACCGACGAGCTAACCCTAACGACCGCGAACCCGACCAGCACAATGAGCACTTACCACTACAATCTGACCAACGGGTTCAGTTTTTCCACCTCCTGGGGCGGGATCTACCTGATGAACGCGACGACCGGCTTAGACCTGGTGAAGCTCGACGCCTCCACCCTTCCTCCGCTGATCCTCAACTTCACCGCCATCAGCGCCGCAGGCTACGGCGTGCCGCCCACCATCAGCGCCACCGAATGCGCCCTCTACTTCTGCGTGAAAACCTACTCCGCCTCGGTGCAGGAGGGCGTCTTTAACGAAACCCTGGTCTCGACCGCCACCACCTCCAACTCCTCCACCGCCGCATCGGACATAACGAACGACCTCACCCTCTTCCCGGACCATTGCACCTCCAACCAGACCGCCCACTGCACCTACAGCGTCAGCTGGCTCAGCCGCCTCGCCCTGGCCAACTCCATCACCCCACTCCTGACAGGGAGCGGCTCCCTCTTCATCAGCAACCGCCCCAGCTGGACCTCCGACACCATCCAGGCCCTGTACGGGGTGCAGGGGAACTACACAGACGTCTCGGGGGTATTCACCTCGCTCGCGACGGCGCTGACGACGCACGCGCGCACCGAGGTCTGCGCCGCGGCGGTGAACGGCACGACCTGGACGGTTGACTCGTTTGTGCACGTGCAGTGGCCGTGGCTGACGCTGCCGATCGCGTTGGTGGCCATGACGCTGGGGTTCCTGGTGGCGACGGTGGTGCGCACCCGCAACCAGTATATCTGGAAGTCGTCGCCGCTGGCGCTGCTGTTCTCGGACGTGAGCCTGGAGGCGCCGCATCAGATGCGCCGCAGTCCGGATCTGAGTGCGATGGTGGCGGCATCGCGGAGTTTGGAGGTGCTGTTGGAGACGACGGAGGGGGGGTCGCGGTTGCGGGCGGTAGCTAGATAGCTTAATGGCTGCAAGAAACGATAATGTTTAATGTATTACGTGGAGTGGATTTGTGCGTGTTGCAGAATAGGGGTGGTGTCTAGCAGGCCGAGGGCAAAGGGGTAGGAAGACACCCTTGCATCAATCCCATCGACCCCGCAATTCCAGCTGCAGTGAAACCCTCCTTACTCAGCGTTCTGACGCATGTTGCATTTACCACTTACCACTTCACCAGGGCCGGGGCTATAAATAGACTTCGCTAGATTGAATGCTGTCGAGGGTCCTTGCATGAGCGCGAATCAGGGTGGTGGTGTGTATGCGACCCTTGGCTGCGATAAGATTCACCCCCCGCAGAATAGATTAATCGACCCGTGCCGAACCTTGTTCCCCAGTCAGCGACCAGCCGGGCTTCCCTGCCGACCTGATAAGCAAAACCGCGATAGCTTAGCTTGGTGCAAGCTGCAGCCGACATGGCACGGTGGTATTCGCGCAGCAGCAGCTCGCAGGCGAGCGGGGAAGCGTCTCCCGACCAGGTCTTTAGCATATAACCGGATGCACCCACCACCCAGACACCCAATTCACCCTCGCAAGCCATCACTGCACCCACCACACCCACCAAAATGCGTCCCCCAGTCCAAGTAACCCTAACCCCCGCTCCCCTCCTTCTCACCCTCCTCCTCCTCACCCCCCCATCAACCGGCACAATCACCAACCCCACCACCCTGCCCACGCCCCCGATGGGCTTCAACAACTGGTCGCGCTTCATGTGCGACCTCAACGAAACCCTCTTCGTCACCACCGCCACCGCCATGCAGACCACCGGCCTGCAAGCCGCCGGCTACACGCGCCTCAACCTCGACGACTGCTGGATGGACACGGCGCGGCTCCCCAACGGCTCGCTCAGCTGGAACACGACCAAATTCCCGCGGGGGATCCCGTGGCTCGCCGCGCACCTGGGGTCGCTCAACTTCACGCTGGGCATCTACCAAGACGCCGGCAACGCGACCTGCGGCGGGTACCCGGGCTCGTACGGCCACGAAGCCCTGGACGCGGCCACCTTCGCCGAATGGGGCATGGACTACCTCAAACTCGACGGCTGCAACGTCTTCGCCGCTGCGAACCGCACCCTGCAGGAGGAATACCGCCACCGCTACGCCAACTGGCACACCATCCTCAGCACCCAAGCGGCCCAGGCCCAGAACCGCAAACCCCTGATCTTCTCCGAAAGCGCCCCCGCCTACTTCGCGGGCACCGGGAACAACACGGACTGGTACAAGGTCATGGCCTGGGTCCTGCGCTACGGCGAGCTGGCCCGCCACTCCACCGATATCCTGGTCTATGCCGGCGCCGGCAGCGCGTGGGACAGTATCCTCAACAACTACGATTACAACGTGCTGCTGGCCCGCTACCAGCGGCCCGGGTACTTCAATGATCCGGATTTCTTGATCCCCGATCATCTCGGGCTGACGCTGGCGGAGAAGAAGAGCCATTTTGCGCTGTGGGCGGTCATGGGCGCGCCGCTGATTATTAGTGCCTATATCCCTGGGTTGGGGGAGGAGGTGGTGCAGGTGTTGCGGAATGAGCGGTTGATTGCTGTCGATCAGGATGCGTTGGGGCTGCAGGCGACGCTTGCGGTGAGGGGGGTGGCGGAGGGGGTGGATGTGTTGACTAGGTCGTTGGTGGATGGCGGGAGGGTCGTTGCGGTGCTGAATCGGGGGAATGAGACGGTGGATATTAGGGTTGGAGTGGAGAGGTTGGGGCTGCAGGCTGGGTGTGAGTATGAGGCGGAGGATCTTTGGGATGGGCGTGTGGTCAGGGTGGAGGGCAGTTTGGTGGTGGAGGGGCTGGAGATGCATGCGACGGGGGTCTGGAGGGTTAGGGTTCCGGATGGGTGTAAGGTGGTCCCCACGGGCATCGTGTTTAATACCGCGTCTGGGCGGTGTTTGACGGCTGGGGCGGGAGAGGGGGAGGGGAAGGGGGTTGGGTTTGAGACGTGCGAGGCGCTGGATGCGCAGGTCTGGCAGGTCACGGCGCAGGGCGCGCTGCGGCCGCTGTCGAGTACGGCGCTGTGCTTGACGGCGGCGGCGGGGGAGGTGAGCTTGCAGGCTTGCCAGGGAGGGGCGGACCAGAAGTGGGAGTATGCGGTTTCTGGGAATCTGAGGAATGCGAAGACCGGGGAGTGTCTCACCGAGGGAGACGCGTTGGTGGGTGCTTGTTTGGTGGAGGCGGATACTCAGGTCTTTGGCTTGCCGAGTGGTGTTGCCCTGGTGTGACTCTATAGGGTTGACTAGAATATACAAGTGTAGGTTGGCACTAGAATGGTTTAGTATGCAGTAGCTGAAAAACGAATATCGCCAGCTGGTTGATACCATTTCTCTCGTCAGATTAAACGCATTATGGCTGGATGGTGGCTAGTAGATTAGTTGCCTCAATCACCCTCGCACCGGCTTCTTCTCCCTCATGACATTCCGTATCTAGCCCCCTCGCGTCCTGGCCAGTAGATGCCAAGGTACAGATGTTCTGCCAGGGTGTAGACTCTGTCATGACTGTTCCTTGATCATGGGGGCGACAATTGTGGATGGAATCGCTAACCCCAGCCCTCTACCTCTGGCGCGATGCTATTCTCCGTTGAGAACAAAACATGTCCTTCTCATAGGTGCCAGAAGTACGGCGAGGTCAATATTTCTTTCCCTTGGCAGCCTTCTTTGACCTCAATCTATTGCCCCCAACCTTCCACATTGCGAATGGCTCAGGATCGGGCGCCTGTGGCGTCGGCATTTCGTGCCCTGCTTATTGTTAATAGGCCGCCTTACTCATTTGCTTCGATGCACAAAAGGCCGTCGGCAACTTATCAGAGAAAAGACTTACCTGCGGCCTCTGGGCTCATGGACTCTATCGAAACCGCCGTGGTGACTGGTGGAACCGAGGGTTCAACTGGTGACGAAGGCGTGACTGGCCTTCCTGAAAGTGGCCACATATGCATGGTGATAACCCAACCTGGTTGAATTGAAGATTCCCAGATTTGAGGTAGAATGATATCTCCATTGGGACCGACCAAATCATAATGCCCTGCCGCAACGTGAGACTCTAACTCCTCCATGTATAAAAAGGACTGTCTTATGAGACTTTCCATGCCCTGAACCGGATTCCGATCAGCGAAGAACATACAGATGGGATTGGATTCTCCTACCTCCCACGTGCGACATGCGTCAAATGGAAACGAGAGTCTCCTCCCTACTGCATCCCTGAATTCGACAGTCGACCTTTTGCGGTCTGGGCTGTCTGAAGCCTCCTTTCGCGCGGCTTCCAGCAAGCCGGTGGCGCTGGATTTCCTGGTTTCTGAAGTCGTGTCTTCTTCGGCTGTCGCTCGTAGAAGCCTTGAAGCAGTTTCCTCTCGCCCGGGTCTTCCAGCCCTTTCTTCCATCATGAACTTTTCCAAGCTAGCAATTAACTCACCCTTGGCGGAATCGCTGGACGTCATATCTAGACTTGCAGGAGGCGATGATGGATATGACTGAGCTGGGTCATTAGATGCATCGATTGTTCTATTGATGTCGACTTGCTCAGCTTTACTTTCGCTCAAAGAGCTTTTGGAAGCGGATAATTGATTTTTCTCCATTGTCTCAAATAATTGTTGTAACTCCGCAAACAGTGGGACATCTCGCTTAGGTCGAGAATCAGCAGCAAAAGAAGGCACTTCATCATGAAGCGAATCGAATGGGTTATGGAGCTCATCCGCCGAGTCGAACGAAAGGTCACCATCGAAATCATCATCGAGTGTGCTGCGGCTTCCTCTTTCGCCGTCGCTTGATGGCAGTGACCCATCCTCTCCAGAAGCTTGAGCGTTATATTCCACGAACGGCAGCGACTGAAGAGCTAGATATCGGAGATGACTTGCAATATGGTCTTCAACAGGAATACTCAACTTAGCGGCCTCAACGCTGCATAGTGGGCAGGTTACAAAGAGCGGTCCAGACGGCTGGCTACCACGTTCGGTCAGGTAGCGCAGCTGAGACTCCGATCCCTTGTGCTTGTTCCGGATATGGTCCAAATAGTCGGCTTGGTCCTCGAAGATCAGGATCCCATGAGCCTTAGCTGTGCAGCGCCATCGAACCTTGTGCTCGCGCAGGTGGTTGAGCCATTCCTCACTGTGACTATACAATATCGTTTCCGTGGCGCATTCTTCGAACAGGCAGACATATGCGTCTAGATCGTGTTTGAGATGATTCCTGATGGGCCGAGAAGAATTAATCTTGTTGTCCTGTTTTCAATGCAGCCACCACTACTCACCTCCATTTACGATCGTCCATCACATCCGCCCCCGAGAGGGTGCAACAGCAATAAGGACAGACGACCTCCGAGTTTCTCAAGATCGCGTACCTATCTGCAATGATATTCTCTCTTCGGCCAAGCTCCGCATCCTGGCTACTCGAGTGCTGACCGCCATCCTCGATGGATGTGCTCCGCTTTTTCTCTAGAGTCTCAAGCCGCTCGATGATCTCACCTTTTGGCGCGGGAGGATAGAGAGACTCTTCGTGGGTGTTCATGCGGGTGGTCCTTGTGGTCCCAAGGACCGAGGGGGCAGATGCCTTTCTAAACTGCTCGGGAGTCAGCGTAGTCGCTGAGGTGGTGGCCCTCGATCCCGAAGCACTGCGAGCGGACGTTGTTTCTCGTTTTTTAACATGCTCGTGGTCCGCCTCCGGCTTCTGACCTTGATCCTCGGCGTCTCGCCCGGGTACCGACTGGTCCATTCTCGCCTTGTCATGACGAAATCGTCGATATAGCACACGCTTCCTACGCAGCAACATTGCTGATGCCAGTCTCTCCCTGAGCCAGTCATCACAGGTCGGCCACTTCCTTTGAATGACCTCGGCGGCAAAGGTATCCCGCCACGCCGCCCCGACATCGGCACCCTCCTCGTCCTCAATCCGAAAGTGCTCTGCGGCCCGCAAGTTTTGGCTTTCGCGGCTGGCTCTCCGAATCGTGTTCGACAGTCGATGTAGCAGTGTCAGGTCCTTTGCTATGGCCGATAGATCCCGTTCCTCATTCTGTTGCGATAGATCTGGCAGCGCAGACCGTCGTTAAAGGATGAAGAGCGCAATACGGATTGAGAAGCAGTCTGCCTACTCACAGTGGTGCAGATGATCGTCCAATGTCTCCAGTAATCCCCGCACCAAACGTTGGATCTCGGGTACATAACGAAGGCGATGGTCCAAGGAGGCTCTGCGCGGGGCGAAGACTCCTGTTTCTGAAGCCCATATTGAAAACCGTCCGAGCTGATCCTGAAGAAGCATGATCTCCCGGGGCCCCAGGTTGACTGGCTGCTGAATGCATTGCTGTGCTGAGTCTAGAAATATCCTTGCTGCTGTGGTGATTGATACATATGACTGCTCGTTTTCCATGATATCGACCGAGGGAAGTCACTCTGGGATTGCAGAGGAAGGAAAGGTAGGATGCAGTTCAGGATATGCGGGGATGACTTCTGCAAGGCTGCAAGGCCGCAAGGCAATGGTCCGGTTTTACCCCTCTCTTTAGCGCCCGGCCAGTTCACATCTTCCATTCTCCGATCTTCCATCCACATCTCTTACCCATCACTGTGATATATGCTAGACCTATTCACCACAAGTCGATGCTATGGCTTGAATTATCGGCATTATCGCTCACAAGTGAGCCCAATCAGTTAAATGTTGCTCACCAGTGCACCTTTCAAGCCAGGCATATCATTTAGAGAGCATGCAAAATGGAACTCGTATCGACTTACGGCGAGAACGATTTCGCTGTCTTGGTGAGATCTCTCCATTCTTCACACCTGTGTGAAATGCGCAGTACTCATGCACAAGCCACAGCAAGCGCGGTCGAGAGTCTCTTCCCTCCTGGAAACTTTCGTCCTTTTCCGGGAGATCGCCGATTGTCTGACGAGTTGCGAACAAGATCGAAATCTCCGACAAAGCTACCGCTACCTTCATGTTCAAATTCTCCTCCTGAACGAGCAGGTCGAGTCTTCACACTTTCCGTCCAAGTCAATCGCCTTGGCCCCGCTGGCCTGGCTACTCCTCAAGCGATTCACCTCTTTGCTTCGTCCACCGGTCAAGAATAGTCTACAATCCCCGGCCGGAGCACTACAGAGGCTGGCGGATGTACAGGCCGGATGGGGCCGTTTGACGTCCTGGTCGGAGAAGATCGCATACAGCAGAACAAACCTCGCCTGGGAGACCAAACAGTTGTGGGATGAGGTAGCCCTCTTTCTGGAAGAATGCGCGGATGCGCTTGATGCGCCCGGCCCCGATGCCGTCGGGGAGTCACGGCCTCCCATCGCAAGGGTCAATGTCTCAATACCCACTTCCGTGCACGTGGAAGCAAACCTGGTCTTCGATGCGCTCCTAGCCAGTGCCCAGGCGTGTCACTGCCTGCCGTGCCACACCTATACCGCGCGACTGCGGCTGGCGACTTACCGCAGCCGGCGGCCGTTGGAGCAGAAATGTGTGTTTAGCCTCATGCTTAGCCCGAATGAATCGTACTGGCAAGAGGTAGTGATTCACGCCGCGATACCGGAAAAGACCTCAAAGGTACGCATTGCGGTCAAGGAAAGCACACCGAGGAAGAGGCGGGGGGAGACCTCCATTCTAATCAACAAGCTATGCGACCATGTTAGCCCCCAGCACTTCCGCCGCTGCCTCAACATGGAAGTGGAGAATGGGAAACCCCGGAAGTTCAAATCCGCAGACAGCCAGATGCAGCTGAAGACTATCCCCGTCCGTCTCGAGCAAATTCTGGAAGCCCACCCGAAGAGCTTGGGAGATAGAATCAAACGGGTGTTAGCAGTCCTGCTGGGGCATTGCGTCCTGCATCTGTATGGAACTCCTTGGCTGCGACCGGGTTCATTCAATTCGTCCAATGTCATCTTCCTCGGCACCTCCGCCTCCGTGCCTTTGCAGCCCTTCATCCATTCCAGGGTCTGGGCACGTTTTCATGGTGATGATCAGTCGGACGATGAGGAGTGTCGCGACCCTGATGACCTCCCATTGCATCCACGTCCCGGCCTCGTCATGTTGGCTATCCTGCTCATCGAGATATACCAGGCAACCTCAATACGTTCTTTGGTCCGCTCCTATGGTGCCGGCTGGGAATCATTGGAGCTGCTGGACGAAAATTCTCGTTTTCATATCGCGCGAGAGGCTTTTAGAAAGTGTAGCCCCAGTTTCTCCGATAATTACCGCATCGCGGTGGCCCGCTGTCTAGATGTCCAGTTCGGAATCGACGACGAGGACAACGAACTGGAAGATCAGGACTTCAAAGGGCTTGTCTATATGGAGATTGTGCAGCGTCTCGAGGCCGAGCTTAGGCAAGGGTTCAGTGATATGTCTCTTGACCACTTGGATGACATCGCGCCGAAGATGGATCTTAACAGCTTGGAAACAATCAGGCTCCCCGACTCGAATGAATTTGAGGTAGACCTGTTACAGCCAGCGGTTTTCACCGCTGGATCACGATCCTTAGCCCCAGCGCGAGAGCTTTCGATCCCCGGATCGATGCCTCCACAGCTCAACCAGTTTGACACCCATGTTTCCCATTATTCATCACCCGAACCCGTCCTGCGGAGCCGATCTGTTCCCATCCCACGGAATCCATCCCAAAAAAGATTGACATGTGGCGATTACACGGTGGGGTGGATCTCTGCGCTCGACAAAGAAATGGCGACCGCGCAAGCAATGCTGGATGAAGAACATGGCCTTCCGCACGACTACCGCTTCGACAACAACACCTATACCCTCGGATGCATCGGCACGCACAATGTCGTCCTCACGTGTCTGCCGGATGGAATCATGGGCACGACGGCCGCCGCCATCATCGCTCAGCGGATGTGCCAAACGTTTCCCCACATTCGCATCGGACTCATGGTGGGCATTGGAGGCGCGGCACCCAGCGTCACGCATGACATTCGGCTGGGGGACGTGATCGTCGGGACCCCGCACCGTGGGCAGTCAGGCGTAATTCAGTACGACTTTGGCAAGCGCACGGAGGCGGGCCGGATCCAGATTGTCTCGGCGCTGAATCGACCGCCGGATGCTCTTCTGACCGCGGTCAACAGCCTCAAATCCAAGCATCTTCTCTACGGCCCCGGCTTGACCCAGTACCTCGATGTCATGGTCCATCGCTACCCGCGTCTGCAGGCCGAGTTCGCGCACCCTGGATCGGCGCGTGATCACCTCTACCAGTCGGACTACGACCACCCCAGTCCCGCCGGTTCATGCTCAACCTGTGACCCAGCACGCATCGTGCCCCGAGCCCCGCGCGCCACCACGGCACCCGTGGTCCATTATGGCTGATCGCCTCGGGCAACCAAGTCATGAAGCATGGGCAGACCCGCGACCGGATGCAGGCGGAACTGGGCATCCTCTGCTTCGAGATGGAAGCGGCGGGCTTGGTGGATAGTTTCCCGTGCCTAGTCATCCGGGGGGTTAGCGACTATGCTGATTCGCATAAGAATGACCGCTGGAAGGGGTACGCGGCAGCGGTGGCCTCGGCTTATGCGAAGGAGCTCCTGGTCTCGATGTCCGGAATCTCTCACTCCAGAGACGGAGCAGGATGGACCGATCCATGAGCCTTGGCTTATGATTCGATGCGTCATATGCGATTTCCCGCCTGAAGTAGCACGATCACCTTGCTTTGCGTCAAGTAGTTGAGTGATGATCTCACCACAAGGTATTATAGTAGAGGTCTACAAACGCGACCTGCAGATACTCAAGAATCCTTCTGACCGCATCGCGCTCAAGCTCGTCATGCCGCTTCCCCTCCTATGCGTGAGATATGCAACTTTTCAGAACAAGGGTCATCTCACCAAGACGGAGAACAAAGTCTACATCACCCATTCCGGACACCGACTGGTCATGGCCGCGCGTTCAATTTTCGTCCTTCACTCCTGATTCCCTGACAGCTTCTGACGGCCGAGGCCTGGTTAGATACTGGCAGGAACCAGCCACTCTCTCCTGAGCTGGCGCTAGGTGGTGGACCAGGGACTTTGTCCCCCGCCCCCCACTCATCTCGCGCCCCACAATCACCTGTTAGGATGAGTGGAATGGCTCTTCCTTCCGGTGACCTTGCAATGAAAGCAAGGGTCTCTAGCCGTTCTAATACCTATCAGAGCAGCGCCGGAACCTCCATGAATGATTCGCGATCAACGCTGTTCGATCAGATATGATCGTCCGATGTCCTCCTATGCAGGTGGCGTTGACAATCGAATCGATGATTTCAGAAGCAACACGGGCAGTCGTCACCAGGTAAGATCTTGTTGATGCAGGTCCAAAAGAGTGTCCTCCTTGGCAGTCACCCCGGTATTTAACACAAGCCAATCAACAAAGGTACAAGTGTAAGGTATCTTATATGCCTATCTCTCACATACAGCGGGGCTACATGTTTGGAAGAGTTCAGGTACCCGAGAGATGAAAGTATGTCAGGCTTGGCTGATTGAACCACATCAGGTCATTTTGGTCTCCTTACTATTATCTTCGATGAGGTGTACATACACACATATATATAGTTGTGAGTATAGACAATTCCAACTCTTCAAGAGAGATATCTTGTCCTGATAGTGTTTTGAGCTTGAATGCTGTTGGTTAGACGTTGGAATTCTTGCCAATTCATCGCAATTTGAAGTGTTTCTTTGTAGCCCTCGTCTTGTATGCCCCATCTTCCCCCCAAATTTTTAATTTTTTAATTTTTCTTCTGTTCTCTTGCTTAACTCTCGACCCACTCACGTGATCTAGACCCATGAGTCGAAACTAACCTAGATGAAACTCAGACCTCAACAAGAAAGTCCAACACTATCTGATTGGCGGTCTCGTATTAAGCTATAGCAGAACGATTAAGGTGGATTCCCCGGCGGGTCCAACCCGGTCTATTCGGCTCCGCCGAAGCCCGACGACCGGATGAGTTGGGGCTGTCGGGCAATCCGCACACACTCAAGGTTTCAACCCATCTGCAAGAATCTGAATTTTCGAAGTGGAATAAAGAAAAGAGCGAAACAGAAGTTGCCTATGTTGCATTAGTTCGGGGCTGTTTACACACACATCCGACGAGCCGGAGCGAGTATAGACAGGGTTGTTTGTTTAGACTGTTGGCTGAGGGCTGAGGGAATAAGACAGTAACAGCGGGCCCGGGTCGGAACAACCTCATCCGTCGGGGTCAGTTAAGTTACCCTGCATCCTTCGTCTCCACCGACCGCCCGGCTCACCGCTGAGAAACTCAGGGTCAGTGAGGACACCCGACACGCCCAGCCCGCCGAGGTTAGCCCTACCTGCCTCGGTGGATATTCCAGTGTGCAGGATTGACTCATTCTACACGATTTTTCGAACATTTTCAAGGGAAAAGAGAAAGAGAAAAGAGAGAGAAGTTTCGTCTCTTCGTCACTTCGTCAGCTAGACTCAGGGTCTCACCCACTTTATCTCCATCCTGCGACTCCGGGGCTGTGTCCCTGCTTTTGAATGCTGGTGATAAAGGAGCGGGAGCGAAGGAAGAAGCTATCGTGGACCTTAACCCCGCTTAGGAAAAGTAAGCATCCTTTCCCACACTAGAGAGTTTGACCCATGTACTCCGTAGTACACCTTCGTATTCTGACGCAGTCCTGGTGCAGTGCAAGGGGGGCACGTCAAACCCAGCATCTTCAGACCTGAAGAACCACACTCACCCTGGTAGGCAACGGTTTGATCTCGAATCATGAAACGGGTTGAGCCTCACCACGCCCATGTATCCTATTTCTAGCCGCATGAGCCACGACCTTGGCACGTCCCACCCATCAACAAAAAGCAGGCGGAGCGGCCCCCAGGCTAAAATAGTGGCTGATGGTCCATCCTCCACTTGGCATTTGGCAAGGCAATTAAACTCAACTCACCGGGTCAAGGACGAGGACGAGGACGAGGCTGACAACCTTACGAAGCAAGTGGAAGTCTGGGCACACCGAATCCCGGACCCATCCTGCCAATCACCGCCGGGCACGAAGGCTATGCCATGCGGGCCACGGTTTTAGGGGTCACTGGGCTCGTGATCGTCATCCGTGTTAAATAAAGTCGGCAGCAGCGTTTTCGCGGACTGACAGTGGGGCTGACAGCTCTTTCTTTTCTGGAGGAAATTACCCTTTTCCCACGCGGGCTGTCGCAAAACCCTTGTTGACATTTTTTGCGATCGAAACACACCCCGAACACACCACCCCTGCTGCACCCGACTGTTCTTCACACTTCTGCATCAACACAGCACACAGCACTCAGCACCGATCACACTCACCACCATGACCACCTGCAAAAGCGGTTCCTCGCCGGACTGCAACTTCACCTGCCCCAACGGCGGCTCGTGGTTCGTCTGCGACACGGCGCCATACTTCGTGGGCTGCTGTGCCTCGGACCCCTGCCACAACACCACCAGCCCGGCCTGCCCCAGCCTGTACGCCGCCTCGTTCAACGGCGCCATCTTCGACGAGATCCTCCCCAACCGCTGCCTCGACAACCCCAGCTCCGACTGGTACACATGCAACGGCACCTCCCCGAGATTCCTGGGGTGCTGCAGTAGCAACCCCTGCAGCGACGGGTGCCCGGACGACGACCTCCTGCCCGCGGCCTGGAGCTCCTCCTCCGCCGGCCAACTCAAGCTCTTCCAGGACAACGCCAGCGCGACGGCAACCGCCTCCCCGACCTCGACCTCCACACAAACCTCCTCCCCTAAAAACTCATCAAGCCATCACTCAAGCCTGTCGGGCGGCGCGATCGCCGGCATCGCCATCGGGGCCGCCGCGCTGGTCGCCTTCATCGTGCTCGCCATCTTCTTCCTCCGCCGCCGCCGTCGACGGGAGGCCACCGCCGCCGAAGCGGAGCGCCAACACATGTACCCCGGAGAGTACGGGTATCACAGTCCGCAGTCCTCACCGTATCAAGGTTCGTCCCAGCCAGCCCGTTCTTCCCCCCGCGCAGTGTGCTAAACAACGAGTAGATTCGCACATGAGCAGCCCCGACCCAGCCAGCAAATACCCCTCCGGCTCGACGGGCGGCTTCACCATGTCCCCGCCGGCCTCGCACATCGGCCCCGACGGCCGCCCCGTCTCCGAGATCTACTCCCGCGGCGAGGACCAACTCCGCCCCACCCACGGGCTGGGCCTGTCGGCCCCGACCAAAGTGCAGCCAATCCCCGAACTGGATAGCACGCAGCCCCGCACGACGGAGGTGCATGAGTTGGATGGGTTGAATGCGCGGTAGGGTGGGTGGTTGGCACGATATCGTATTTGCCGTTGTTGATGCCTTCTGATAATGGGTATACATGAGAGCGAGCGGATGTGGTGGATTATAATGTTTTTATTCTCTCTGCGTGATCGGGATCTTTGATGAGATACAGATACAGGGCCATGGCACCCGGAGAATGTAATATGAGTATGAGATTTTGTACATAGTGTGGGAAAAGTGCGAGGTTATAGACCCAATATCTATAGATTTTTGGGTTTCTCTGGACAGGGGGTTGTGGCGGATAAGTAAGGGGCGCCGTGCGTGGAATGCTGACCCCCTCATTCTTGGGGGAGGGCGAGGGGCCGGAGATCCCCGGCTGGCGGGAGTGGGATCTCCGATCGTAGCATTGCGGTAGGTACGAATATGGATGCAGTTGAGGATATGGGGATCAGGGATGCGGTGTTGCTTGACAGTGCTTTGTAGCTTGCACTGTGTTGGAGTATTCGAAGCATCTGATTGGTCGACGATGCAAGATGGTAAGCAGTGGCTGTTTTCTCGACGGATGTGAGGGAAGAAGCAGGCTGGGTATGGTACAATCTCGGGTTCGGCTGTATAGAGCTGATGAATGTAGAAGTATGTCAGACTTATGCCGATTTGTAGTCGATATGTCTATAGAACGAGGGTACTGGAAAGGCAAATTGTGTTGACGACACCTACATTTGCACTGAAGTGGGTATACCATGCACTGTATGTAGTGGCAACTGATGATATGCTGTTCACGTAGCTATTATACTTGTTCTAATGGTCTGTGCTTTCGCCGTGCTGAAGCGTGCAGATGCTACAGTTTACCGTCAGGTTGTGTAGTTTTCCTGTGCCATGATTGGAAACAAGCAGCACCGAGCAGAACTGGCGTAAGATAGCGCAAACAAAGCACTCTGTTTTCAAAGCAGATACCACCTGGAAATTGTCTTACTGCTAGCAATACTCTTTTGGCGAACAACAATGATGAGAGAAAACTCCGACATTCTTCTGTCTCGAAGTACAAATACGGTAGAGCAACGGGGAACCTCCTAGTTGATTTACTCTCGTCATCTAAGCCACAGCAAAGGGTGCCCTGTAGAAAGGTCATAGATATGAGTGGCCCAAGGTGGATGATGACGGGGAAGAGGGGGATGAGCAGCAGGGTGACGAGCAGCAGCGGAAGAAGCGGAAGCTTGCTTAGCTAGTTTGAATTGGCTAGTGCTGTAGAGCCAGCCATACACTGTAAAAATCCAATACAATTGATTGTGTGAATCGGATTCCTATTTCCATTTATCCGTACAATTTTGCAAGGGCAAGCAAGGGGTTAGGGTTACGCTTCGCGTGGGCCGCCGACGAACCTTGTAAATCCTTTCACCCTGCTTTAGTTCACATTCTTTCAACGGCCACTAGTGCACCCTTCCTGAACTCATTGGCGGAAGACTCCTGCCTGGATCTTTGGCCCACTTGAGATGCATTCTTTAAGGTTAAGCAGTAGCGAACCCATGAACTGACAATGCAGCCCGTATAAAAAGGAGTTGCCCCCTGCTATGTGGGAAGAAAGTTTCTTTGTTCTTGCAGCCAGCTTTCCCGGCGAGCGTCGAAATATTTGGTCAAGTTTGTCAAGGGTCTGCGGTTATACTTCCGTTGAGGTGTCACAATGGCAGCGATGATGTACTGGATCGCGCTGCTGGCGGCGGCTTCGACAGCCCTAGCTAAAGCCTCCACTACAACCTCGTTCGAGCTCTGCAAGACCGAATACGCGTCCACGTCTTACAGCACGGTCAGGACAGTCAACAGTCTTTCTACCGCCACGAGGTAGGTATACCCATCTGGTGCGCGCTTAGACGACTTTGCAGTTTGAGCTTAAGCTAACTCTGCCTCCAGTGTTGCCGTCCTCACAACCACGTCAACTCCCACGTTTACCTCAACCGCCGCCGCGAAGACCAGCACCTCAGTGGTGACCGATACTGTCTCCGCGACCACAATCCTCGACCAGAGCACAAGCACATTCTCCACCACCATCACGTCCACTATAACCTTGACGGTCCAAGACATCGTCACGGACACTGAGACCGTCACCAGTGATACTACAGTAACGCCCCCCTTCCCCTTCTTGAAGCTGTTCAAATCTTTCAAAGCTTAACAATCAATAGATTACCTCAACACCCACAAGCACCGTGCCCGCCCCCGCCGGATTCACGCCTGCCTCTGCCCTAAGTCAATCCTCCGCCACCATCCAAGGGGTCAAACAAACCGCCCTCGTCAAAGCCAACGGCGCATCCACCCCCCAGGCGATCACCATCCACGCCGCCCAATCCACTGCGATCGTAGAGGCAGAACCCAGCTACGCCAGCGTCGTGACCTGCGTCGGCCTGGTCGAGATCCTCTCCACCAGCACAGTAAACAAACCCGCCACCCAGACACACACCGTAGTCGTGACCCCGTCCGCCAAAACAACTACATCAACCGCCCACATCACCACAAGTAACTACCCCAGTTCTTCCCCTCTGCAGAAAAATACTGACACAGAGAAGCAATAACCCTCGTCCCCGTCCCCGCCTCCACAACCCTAACCTTCACCACCAACTTCCTCAAATCCACCGCCATCGTAACCACCACCACCTCCACAGAGGTAACCCGCCCCTCCCCCTCATACTATATACTACACCTGTATCTGCATACTAAAATCAACAGACCACAACAAATACAGCAACAGTCCAAGCCCCCGCCCAAACCCAATACGCCGCCTGCGGCCCCGACAACCAGATCACCACCGTCAACGGACGCAGCATCACCGAGGTTGTGGTCACGGGAAACTACGAGACTAATTCAGCGTCGACGCCGTATGACTGCTGCGTCGCGTGCATCGACCACTCCACCCCGTGTGCCGGGTATCTGTCGGCAGAGGGGGCGGGGTGCTACCTTCTGTTGCCGGGGGGTACGAACAATGCCACGTGTAGCCCCTCGAATCGGGATACCGCGTCGGTGGATTTGGGGAACGGGGTTGGGGGGTTCACGGTGGGGAATTCGGGGTGTGGGTCGTTTAGAGTGCGGGAGATTTCTTAGTATCGCTGGATAGTGATCATAGGGGGTTGGGTGCGTATATTGATGCGGTATATTGCTGTCAGCTATGACTGGAAATGCTAGCCATGTAGAGAGCGAACGGCGAGGAACACCACTCCACATGATTTGTCAGATCGTCACCTAGTAGATACCTCAGGATTCCGGTTCATTTCGTCGGTTTCTAGGTGCTCTTGCAACCTTTCCGCATAGTCCGCAAACACGTCCTTATGCTCTTAGAAAGCCGCATTCAATATATCCAGCAGACTCCCCCGACCTCCAGTGATGCCGCGAATGGCCGGATTTGCACCTGCGGCGACCACAAGCTTGATGATTCAGCATGACCCCCACCCCCAAGGCCGCGCTATAGACGAGCTCACTGCCCTGATACTCCCCGTCCGCAGCCCTCACACTCCCCGTCGCGAGGAGAAGCTGAACAACTCCAAGATGCCCGTGGAACACCGCTTCTGTGTCTCTGGTAGGGGTTGTTGATGATCCCCGGCCTCGCCCCGGCGGCTAGTAAGAGCTTAACAACCGCCGCATCGCAGGTAACAATGTTGCCAGGCCGCCGCTAGTCCAAGCCTGGCCTAGTAGCGGGCGGCTTTCTCTGTTCGACCAGGGTTAGAACGCTCCAGCCTGAGGCAGAAAGGTCTCTAGCTGCTGCCTCAGGCTTCAAGGGCAAGGCTGATGCGGAGCAGAGTAGTTCTACCGGTATAGTACATCAACGCAGACGCTCAACTTGTATGGTTAGCTCGCTGCAACATTGAACTTGCCCCCTAACTAATATAGATCAGTCACAATAGTCGACCCTAAGTCCCTTCGCGTGAACACTTTCAGATCGTGGCAGTGATGGTTCAGCAATAATTGGGGCTGTACCAAGGAAGAAAGACACTGTGGACAATATCCCAACCTGCGATGAGCTGACCTCAAGATTCCAACAAGAGTAGCCATATTCAGACCACATCGGGGTCATTTATTTGAAGGATCGCAGCTCTACATTCAAATACTGAGTATCTCAATCCGAGCATGAGAACTGTTTCAGGCAAGGTGGCGGAAACGTGCAGGGGCAACTTCAAGCAATTACAAAACTAGAGGCCGTGGGCCTTACGGACATCCTATTCGGCCACGGTGTCTCTGCATCACCTCAGTGATCATCCGACCATCTGACCCCTCTAATACTTGGTTGAGTGCCTTTCTGCCATCCACGCCATAGACATCCAGATCCGCTCCGGCGACACGCAGAAGATCAACGATCTCAACGTGTCCCCGCTCAGCGGCTCTGAAAACCAGCGGAACGCCTGCCTTATCCCTGCAATTGAGATCCACCCCCTCGACGGCAACCAGAAGCCTGACCACTTCGGCACGCCCGTCCCATACCGCTCCCGGCAGAGTCGGGTCTGGTATCTCGGAGGGGACGACAAGAACTGGAAAACGTGGAGATTCAGCCACTGGCGCACAACCATAGACAGCTGCTTAGAACAAGGCTGTGCCCCCCCACGTATCCCGGTCATTGACCACAACCCCGGCGCCCGCATCCAGCAAGAGCTTCACAGTCTCGGCATCCCCCGATTGCGCCGCGTGGGACAGCACCGTCCTTCCCGTGCAGTCCCGACCGATGGGTCTGGCGCCTGCAGCCAGCAGCATTTCCACCGCAGCGGCATTGCCCACCCTGGTGGGAAAGAGTAAGATGGGGGTTCCGGCATCATCCCGCGCAGGGACCGTGACCCCACGCTCGATCAGTTGGCGGACCAAGGCATAGTTGTGGTGGACGACCGCCGCCACCAGCGGCGTCCACCCCGCGCTGTCCCGCGAACGCACGTCCACCCGCCCCGTGCGGAGCAGCTGTTGCACGATCTCGAAGCGGCCGTCCTGCGTCGCCCGATTCAACGGGGTCGTGCCAAGCCCATCCGCCAGATCGGGGTCCACTCTCTCAGACGCGAGGAGCCTGTCCACGACGCCCGCAGCGTCCCGCTGCACCGCCGCATGCAGAGGCGTCTTGCCGAGGACGTCCGCCGCGTTCGGATCCGCCCGGCCATCGGCAAGCAGCAAGTCAACAACGGCCTCGTGCGCGCCCATCACCGCCACGAACAGCGTGGTGTGGCCCACCGCGTCCCGCGCCTGCGCGTCGACGCCCTCCCAGCCTAGCAGCAGGTGCACGATCGCCGCCTGGCCCGCGCGCACAGCCGCCAGAAGCGGGGTGTCCCCGGCCTGCTGGATGCGGACGTTGACATCGGCCCCCGGCCCGTCGACCGCCGTCAGCAGCAAATGCACCAGCTCCGCCTGCCCGGGCGCGATCGCCTCGTGCAGCGCCGCAGCCGCGTCCGCCTGCATGTACCGCGTCTCCGGCCGGTGCATGCCCGGCGTGTCGCGCATGATGGCGGTCCACCGCCGCGCCGTGCCGAGCTGCTCGACCCGCGCCGCCCACAGCAGGTTGAAGCTCTGGTCGTAGTCGGCGCTCAGCCGGTACAGGTACGGGTTGAGCTGGCGGTGGAGCTCCCGGCTCGTGCGCGCCAGCGCGTTGATGTCGGCGCGGTGATCCAGCGGGGCCACGATCATTTCGAGGATCTCCAGCGGCATTTGGGGGAGCATTTTCGCTTTTGACTCGTACTCTTGCGTCTGTGGGTTGATATCGGATCTGGTTCTTGGGATTGGGTGGGTGGTTTGTCCGGCGCTCCTGTACCGCTTCCCCGCCCACGACACAAAGTGTCTTTGGACAGGTCAACTGGTGCCTGAGGTGTTGACTTCTCGCTTCCGCTACTGCCAGCACTAAGCCTTTCAATGCAAAGTGGTAATTTACGCCTGTTGCTTATGCATGACAGCTGCCCTGTACAGTACAGGTGACAGGAATCAGTATTCTTTGAGTAAATAATTGGCTAGATTAGTGACTTCATCTATAGATATACACATGTATTTGGCTGAGCGGTGCTAAACTTTTTCTCGATTATAATCCCTTACATAGGTACTTCCGTGAGCAGCCCCCTCCCCCCCCCCCCCCCGGTAATATAGGTTGTAATTATAGAAAAGGCCAACATTGCTGTACTAACCTGGCTGTGGATCTAGCATCGCCGCAGTGGGGCGAACTTACTTGGAAAGAAAAAGAAAAAGGACTATATCAATAGAAGGAGGGCTGTCGCTATTTGGTATAATCTATATAGAGAGTCCAGACCTTCGGTCTCTAGTACCACAGCTCTGGGGATGTAACGAGAATTAAGATTCGTTCAAAACAAACAATCGGGTTTGATTAATGTCTTCACATATTTTGGGCGGAGCGGTACCACACTCTCATCAATAAGTCTTATCGTACCTCCCTAAAGCCTTACAAGGTCCCGTATACAATGCTCCAAGCTAGTAAGCTTAAATCATTACTGCTGTGAACAGAGTCCAGTTTGCCAATCCTGCCGCGCTAGACCATCAAGTAACCTGGAAGAGAGCCTTGATCTCCCGCTTTGACCTGGCCCGTGCTAGATCCAGCGGACTCGATCCTAGCTTGTTGCAGATCTCCGGATCCGCCCCCGCGGCCAGCAGCCGCCGCACCACGGAGACGTGTCCTTCCACGACCGCCATATACAAGGGGGTACATCCCTGACAATCTTGCAGGTCCACATCGACCCCCTCCGCGTCGAGGAGGCGCTCCACGACCGCCTCGTCGCCCCCTAGCGCCGCGTGGAACAGCGCCGTTTTCCGGTTGTTGTCCCGGCTGTTCGGGTCCGCGCCGGCCGCCAGCAGCCAGTCCACCGCGACAGCGTTCCCGAGCACGGCCGCCAGGACTACGGGCGGGCGGTCGACCGGCCAGTCGAGCCGGACGCGGCCCGTATCCAGCAGGAGGCGGAGGAGGGTATTCTGGCCGCTGTCCACGGCGGCGTACAGCGGCGGATCGCCGTTGCCGTGCCCGTGCCCGTGCCCGTGCCCGTTCTCGGGATCCGCCCCCGCGCGGACCAGTACCTCCGCCGCCCGCATGTGCCCTGCGTTCGCGGCGATCCACAGGGGCGAGCTGCCCTCGTAGTCGCGCGCGTCCACATCCGCCTCCGTCCGGGTCACCAGCAGCCGCAGCACCGACACATGGCCCGCCTCCGCCGCCAGCGCGATCGCATTGCACCGGTAATAATTCCGCGCGTGGACGTCGACCCCCTCCCAGCCGAGCAGCAGTTCCACGACCTTGCGCCGGCCGGCGCGGACCGCCGCCAGCAGCGGCGTGTCCCCGTAGCGCACGCCGCTCACGGCATTCACCTCCGTCCCCGGGACCGCGCGCAGCAGCCACCGCACCAGCTCGGGCTGTCCGTGCTCCGCGGCCAGGAACACCGCCTCGGTCACCGTCGCTCGCATCATCGCCGGCAGTTGGTCCATCCACGGTGTCTGCCGCACGATCTTCAGCCACTTCTGCGCGGTCCCGAGGCGGCCGTGGCGCGCGGCCCAGTTGATGGCGGACTGGCCGTGTAACTCGGACTCGGCGGCGGCGGCGGCGGCGTCGGGATACGGTAGACCGGGAGGGACCAGGTGGCGGTAGGCGTTGAGCCGATACAGACGCCAATTCAGTCGACTGTAGAGGGATCGGGTGGTGCAGACGAGGGCGTTGAGGTCGGCTTCGCGGTCCAGCTGCTCGGCGATCATCTGCACCAGCTCCAGCGGCAGGTGGGGCAGCATTGTTCCTCTTTTGTGGACTTTGTGCTTGGCCTTCTGTTGTCTTTTTCCTAGTCGTGATGGAGGATGTAAAGAAGTGACGATTTCAGAGTGAGGCTTATCTGAGTGCCAGTGCCAGGTGCAGTGAGGAGAACTAACTAGGTAAATACCTACCTAGTACTAGTCAACAACACTGACCATGAGTGGCTGGCGGTGAGGAGTCTGCTCCAGTTCTTACATGTGGTTGCTTTTTCTTCGGTGTTGAATGGTGTAATTATGACACCTCCGGCCATTCATTCCTGTCCACGGTTTGAAGTGGCAGGAACACGAAGTCTCTACCCGCCGCAACGTCTACCGCGTCCGAATCAGGGTTGTGGTTATGCACTACAGCTCGGAGAAGTAAAAGGAAAACCTCCGCTGTTATATAATATGAATCACGTGTCAACACTACATATCTCTCGTTTGATGACAGCCGAAAAAGGACAAAGTCCACCAATCCATTTAAGCAATTACTACACGAGATGCAAGACCTTTCTAACAGAAAGACATCGGGGAAAAATGAAGAAAGAGGAGGAGGAGGAAGAGGGGAAGCAGCCAATAAACTCTCATGTACTTGGTAAGGAAGCCCTGAATAGTTCATTTTAGCCGATCACACCTCGTGTCCAATATATCTTGAAGTTGAGTAAGTAGAGTAGGTATTCAAGCTAAGCGTCATCGTTCGACCTATATAGGTCAAGACTCTGAACACCACGGGGACTCTTTCTGACGGCTTGCTTTCACGACCGTGCATTCTCATTCTATCCTAGCTGCGACGCACTAGGACGGATACAACTGTCCCAGGCGCTTCAAAGTGTCTCTGGCTGCGGCCTTCCACTCCGTCTCACGGAAATCATACGGCCAGCCGTACTGCTCCTGCAGGACCTTTTTGATCATTGGGTGCTGCACAGATCTGAATAAGCAGATGTTCGCCTCTTCACGAGCAAGAACCAACATGAAAAGCAGGGAAAGACCACACACCGCACTGTGATGCTCCTGTTCATAGAAATTGACGCAGCTCCCCTGACCCCCGGGGATAATTTCCAACGATCTGAGCTTGTCCACATACTCCGCGAAAAATGCTGGCGCATGCTGGGCCGGAAGCGCTCGAAAGTCGGCATTGCCGTCCTCATCCTCCAACTGTTGCCAATCAACCGCTCGGATCGTATCTGTACTGGTTGTTAGTCAGAATTCACCTCCGGGGTGGTGGTCAGCGACAAACATAACGCCAGAAAGTTGACGACAATATCACATACTTTCTTGTGTATCAAGAATAAGGTGGATCCCTTCATCATCCGCGCCCGCGAGAGCGATCTCGTGCGGGAGGAGGAAGTCGGTTCGCGGCGTGTCGAAGATCCAGCGACCCGGGTCGCGACCGTCGCGAATCTGCCGGTCCTCGATGTACGCGAATGCCGTGGACCACTCCTTGAAGGGGAGCTCGGCCGCGATGTGGTAAGAGACCGGATATGGAAGTCGTCGCATCAAGGAGATCACCTTGGGACTGAGGTTGAGCTCTTGGCAGATGGCCTCGTTGATGGCATGGCCCCCGGGTGGGGGCCAGGCTATTTCCTCCATGCCGTCAGCGCGGTTGTTCATGTAGCCCAGTTGGACGTAGATGCGGTAGATATCGCTGACGAGGGTGACGATTATGTCCTCGCTGTATGGAAGTCGCACGACGGGGTACTTCTCTTTCTCCTTCTTTTCCTTCACCTGGTCCGGCTGCTCTGGGTGGCTCGGAGGTGGAGAGAGCTCGGGAGAAGATGTAGGAGCCGGCATGGGGAGGCTGGCCATCTCTGGGGGTGAGATCCTCGGGTCATGATGGCGGTTCCAGATGATGGAGACGAGGATTATGACAAAGAACGAGATGAGGAGCTGAATGCTCGCGCTGAGAGATACGGCGCAGACAATTGAACAGAAGTGCATTCTGGACTAATGTTGTATTGATTGTGGAAGGAGGGATTTGTGCGAAGGGCACTCAGGGGATTGGAGTTGCTTGAAAAAGCCCGACGACGCTGAGACGCGCTCTTCCGGCCTACTTTCTATGTTATGGTAAGGAGTAGTGTAAAGCTCATTTAGCGTAGAATTTAGCGTACATGGGCTCATAATTGAAGGGGGCAACTAAGGGTCTAGTCGATGGGTAGTCTCAGGGACGGATTGGATCTCATTTGATTTTCATTACCGCTAATCGGCTGGCACGTTCATTCAGATGCAGTGCAGGATAGTCTGTTACACTAGAGCACTGTAAGAAAAGTGAAATACCCATAAATACCCGGTGTACTCGTTGAAACCATGTTGGCGATTATGATCTTTCTCTGTTGACTCGGGTGCTTAGTAAGTTGTTTGGCTGACTTGAAGCAAACAGAATAAATGACCCCAGTAAGCACTAAGCATCAGACTTACCCTCGTTGAGCGTAGAGCGCCAGGGTCTGTCCGGGGTCTCGTGCAAACCGGGGTACAGTATTTTGAGAATCGGCCACGCCACACCACGCAATTTCAGGTCAGTCAGTTCCTACCATGTTTTACTGGGTGTAGAGCATGGCTGCGAGAATAAGCAAGTTTCTAGACCGGACTGTTGTACACACACTCCGTCTTTGAGGTTGGCACCCCCGGCTACCATATCCGCTCACAAGCCCTGACGCCATCAGCGCAAAGGTTGGCCTTCACGATGCAGTTTCTAGAAGACTGGAAGCAACTAGTCAAAGAGGCTTCAGTATTGTGGCTGCCTCCAAGCTTCCGCTGTCCGATTTTCCGTGTTTACGCTTAGGATAAATTATCTACTAGGCGCAGTAGCTTGTTTCATTCTAGTCAGAGCAACGCTCAACTGGAACTCATGGAATCCGACTTTTCATAGCGTCCGCATGTAAGCCCATGAGCATCTGTGCCCCGTGTTTCGATGTCTGCACTTGGCATTCAGTGCTTGGACCGCCGCCAAGCACAAGCTCCGGGCCGTCACCGGTCTGTGCAGTGCGTGATTGGCAAGCATAGATAGCTCAATATGCCAAGATATGCCTTAGGTTAGCTACCACGCGAACGATAGAGTTGATAAGGCTACGGGGAGTAGCCACCCTTAGCACAACATTGCTATAGCGCCGGGGTCTTGGCATACAGGCGTGATGTGGTTTTGCCATGGCGGTGGCTGGGAACGTTGAAGCTTCTCGCAACTTGATGACTTGCTGTCACTGTTGCGCGAGTAAACGCTCTGATAACTGGCAATGGATCCGAGGCACAGCGTTGAATTGGACTGCCTACCCGATGCGGGGCCGGCACACGAAGACGAGCCCCTCCTTTCACCAACCACAGCAACACGATACCCCGCTATTTTAACGCCAGGGATCTGTATCGCTAATGAAGACGAGAGTGAAGCGGAGAACATAAAGAGTGATTCCAGCGACGATGAAGCCCACAACACGCCACACACCCCGTATCCCAGATACGCCAGCAAAGGGCTGCTCGGGCAGTATATCCCCGAGATCGACGAGCACCATGTGCGATCCACCACGCGCAAGAGCGCCGCATCCAAGCAGTCAACCATGCTGCGCAACCAGTTCATCACAGCCGCCGTGATCTGTCTGGCGAATGTGGGGACACTGGTCTGCTTTTGGGTGTTCTTCCCCCCAGATGAACGAGGCATCGGGACCATCCATATCGGTGACTGCGAGGAGATGACGAGCATCAATAGCGCCGCCCACGTGGCTCTCAACGTGCTGTCGTCGCTTTTCCTCGGGGCGGGGAGCTACTGTATGCAGATTCTAGTTGCCCCGTCTCGGCGGGAGATGGACGTGGCACATGCTCGTGGGGTATCGCTCGACATCGGGGTTCAGAGTGTTCGCAATCTGCGCTGGATCAAGTCTGGGAGATTATTCCAGTGGATAGGGCTTGGGGTGTTGTCGATTTGTTTGCATTTATTGTGAGTTCTTACGGTTGCTGCTCCTATGATAGGGTGAATGCTGATACCCAGCGTCTGCGCTGTTCTAGCTGGAACTCGCTCACCTTCACATCAACCCCAGTCGTGAGCTATGCAACAGCCACAGTGACGAGCGACTTCCAGACGGTAGGGCGGGATTGGGCCTTGGATCCCATCCCGCCCACTCTCTCCGGCAAGAACTGGTCTGCGGTACAGGACCTCTACACCCAAATGGCCAACTTCACCCGTCTCGACAAACGAGAGTGCATCGATGCGTACATCGACGGTCTTACAACCAAAGGACCTTTAGTGGTCGTCGCAGCCAACATTACCGCGGCGCAGAACTACAACCGCACCCTGCTCGACGGCTGGGTTACAGGGTGGGATGTCTGGAGCCATGCCCCCTGGTGGATCTGCGGGGCGTACAACCTACCGGACTACAACCGCCTGTGCACGCGTGAATGGGCCAGTACTTTTATCGATGACTGGGCGGTTGTCGCGTGGGCTCACCAGGAGAAAGGCCAGCCGGGATGGCCATTCTGGGCCAAGGTCGACTACTGCCTTGTCGGGACCGAGAGCGATATTAGCCAGCGGTGCGGACTGCACTATGGAACGCAGGTCTTTGCTGTTGTGAGTGTGTGCACACTACTTCAATGCGGCTTTATCTTGAGGGTTTGGTGGTCGTACCGCACAAAATCTGCTCGACGCGGCACGGAGAAGACTATGGTTCTGATGGGCGATGCGGTTGCAGAATACCTGGAGTATCCCGGGGATATGTCAAACTCCCAAGTGGCCCATGTATACCCACAGGTCTGGCGCCCTCAGAAGAGTGTATCATGGTTCAAGACCATCCATCGCCAGATTTGGGCAATATCGTTGACTTTGTGAGTTTCCCTCCCGCACCCAGAGGCCGAACCGATGTACAGTGCAGTGCTAACCGAGAAACAACAGATTCATGCTAGGGATAGCCGCTCCATTAGCCATACTGGTCGACTCGGTGGTCTTCTGGAAAGGCCGGGGCCTGGACATGAGCCTCCCATCCATCGTGCAACTCGGCTTCGGGCTCAACCCAGGCTTCCTCGGCATGAACAGCGAAACCAGCAACTACAGCCTGATGGAGTGCGTCTTCCTGGCTAACATCATCCAGCTCCTCGTCAGCTTCCTCTACCTCTTCTATAACAACATCCTGACGCACCAGCTCGTCGCCGACCAGTGGGTGCGCTTCCTCCGGCCGGACGGAAAGAAGGCTCTTCGCGTGTCAACCCCGCGGGGCATGCAGCGCTCGTCCTATCTGCTTTCCCTGCCCCTCACCTACTCGCTCACGCTGACTATCGCCATGATCCTGCTACACTGGCTCGTCTCACAGAGTCTTTTCGTGGTGCAGACCATTGGCTTCGACACCAACGGCGAGAAGGTCAACTTCCCGCACTTCTCCGGTTCGGCTGTCGGGTACGCCCTTCTGCCCATTGTTCTGGCAACCCTCTGCGGGGTTGTGATGGTGGCAGGCCTGCTGCTGCATTCTTTAGTGCGACACCATCATGATGTGCCGGCAGGGTTCCCTGCATGGGGCGCAAGCAGCGCTCACATTGAAGCGCTGTGCTCGGGACGGCCCTCGGATGACGTTGACGCCCATCTCTTTCCCGTCAGCATCGGGGTCGTCGTGTCGGGTCCCCAGGACCAACCCTATCTGACCTTCTCGACGGATACCGGGTTGCGCTCGCCCGAGCGGAACGAGATGCTTATGCTTCCTGCACGGATGGCAGGGTCAAAGGGTTCAAAGGGAAGGGAGCCGCGGTCGCGTCGAATGTGGGGTTCCGTGAAAACCTTGCCGCGGAGGCTGGGTTTTTAGGGTTGGCAAAGATAGAGTGGGTCTGTGAACTGGATGAGATTAACTAAAAGAGAATACCCTAAGCATACAAGACACACCAAACAAAGGTTTAATAAATGGTAACGTTAGTACTGTAAAAGCAGCACCAGGATGTTTGTCCCCCTGAGCCCTGTTTTACCGGTTTATTCTGTTTATATACTAGTAGTTTGCAGTATCAAAGACCATAATACCTGTTCCATTACTAAAATCTTTTTTTTTCTTTTTTATACCTGGAATGATCGTGTAAAGATACCAAATTAAGAAATATCATTAATTCAATCATTCTTATATGATTCTAAGTATTATTTTTTCTTATAAAGCTTTTTGAAAACCGTTATGACTAATAATATAAAAAATTATATTCTTACTATTTTTAAAAACTTTCTTTTATATACGTGTTAACAGTAGATAATGATCAGTCTTAGAAAATCTAACTTTAAAAAATCTAAATCTCTAAAATCATCGATTCAATTGAATTTTTATTATTACCGCTATAGTTTGTATAAAACCAAATAGAAAAATAAATTTTTACATATAACAAAAGCTAAACTAAATAATTTGCTATTATAAGTATAAACTGTACAAAGGTAATAGATAGAAGTCTTGAATCTGAATCAAATTAAATTTTAAAACAGTTATAAGAGCGTAAAAGATATTAAAATCAAGTGCTTTGAAGAAATTAAAGAATTATCTAGTAAAATAAGTGAATTAAAAAACATCTAATGTAATTAGAAATTGATTGCAAAATACTATTTTATGATATTAATTTTTTAAAATTATAGTTCTTTAAGCTATATTTTATCTATATATCTAAGAATAATCTAATCTAGTAGTCAATAAAAAATCTAAAGAACTACTATAAAGAGTTTAGCCAGCTAGAACTATCATTTCTATTACTTAGTCAGACTAAGAACCAGACGCCAGCCCGCACCTTGACACCTTATCTTCATCGTGATTTTAGACCAAATTTATAAAAAAAAATTAAAGTTTACTAAAACTTGGCTAATATTACCAATAATTATAAGCCTGGTTAGACCTTTTACTTTGATTTATTTAGTAGTATATACAGGAAACACAGCTTAAAAATTACTATCGAAATAGGTGCAACAGTTATATAATTTTAAGTACTTACTAAGCTATTTGGGTCGCGCGAGCACAATAACATCCATCCCTCATCTGCAATCACAATCCTTACAGGTTTATGTCGCATTTTGAGACGGCGGTGCTGTATAAAAGACCTACCGCCTCAAGGATTCATATCGCTGCACCTCTCCACCGTACTGACAAAATCGCGAGGGTCAACCGTAGTATATTCAGGTAGAATTTAGCCGGTTGTACGCTATGTTCCAGATAAACAGAAAGCTGTATAGGTTGGTGATAACAAGTTGTTAAATTACTGGAAGAGTCCTGAGCAAGGAGTGACTATTACTGTATAGGGAGGGAGTTGTTGCAAAAAAACTAGTAACAAAGAGGAAAGTATTTGCCTGAAACTGCTCATTTGTATGATCTGACCTCTGGGGTGGGGGCCCCGGTAATGCAACTCGGGCGTTTGGTACCAAAGGGCAAAAGAGACTCTAGTGGCGAACTTGCGTTTACTGGGGTTGAACGATGAGTAAAAAGAAGGGCAGATTTTATCTTCGCGGGTGTTATGTGCGCTATGGGAAAGTTGAGAGAATCTTTGGTACCTATCGTTCTTATATTGTGAGAGCAATCCCGGGGGTAAGAAAGTCCCGAAATATACTTATTAATACTACTCTGCTCATCAATGACCTGTGTTTAGCAAAGAAGACAATTAACACCCACTGAGAGGGTGTAGAATGATATTAGACAAGAAAAGGAAACAGCTCGCCGATAAGCATGGAAAATGCCATTCGCCTCCGCACAGGTGTCGAGACTGCTGGCGTTCACGCCCGTGGTTCTGAGTGTTCTGAGTAGAATCTCGTCATACCACGCCTCCGGGATCGGCGAGGTGCATTTAGTGGAGATATGATAACGCCAGTGGGGCATTGGCAAATCAGAGTTATATCTCACAGAATACGAATGCAAACAGATGACAGCACCAATCGTTGCAGGTTACAGACAGCAAGCGACCCATCCAGAGCAGCTTATCACAGGCCTTCCAATAAGCATTGGCAGTGCTATTACAGTATTGGACGGGTGGATGGGGCGACTGACTCATGTGGGCTGAAAGCCCGTTGTTTTGTACTGCCTCAGCGAGCTTCGGAATCCTTTCCTTCTAGGATCTATTGACGAGCCTCACCCAATTGAGAATAGGAGATTGCATCCCCAAACTGTCGAGTGGTTGACCCGAGTCTGTACGGTTCACCGACTGTCCGGATTTTAGGACACGGAGTTATCGTAATTCCGTAAGCACAACAAGCGAATTTGATACTTTGAAGTTTATGAGAAGAGCATCACCATGGTGGAAAGATTACGCCAAGGGATGAAGCAATTCATTCTGAGTGAATTGAAGTAGTATTTCAGCTGAACCGCCAACTCATAGCTAATATTTGACTATAGATCGTGTGGAGTGTGGAGTGAAGGGTCAGCAATGCGGCATCCTAACAAACATGTGGGGTAATATAACTCAGTTCAGGATAAGGCTAGAGGCTGGGAGTCATGGAACCCAATCAAATCACATGGCTGATTTTACTTATATCATCGTCTAAGTGATGTTCATGACTCGCAGAATCTTTCTTTTCACATTCCTTCTACTTGGCTGTGCATTTCAAAATACTGGTTGTCAGAATACATTCTTAGCTAGATGCAAATGCTAAGATATAGGTATACAGTTCTGCAACATACAACCGGTCTATTCGCATCAGGAAGCGAGAAATGTCTCGGTCATATTGCAAAGATTCTCATATAAGTACAATGGGAGTCAGAGGAACATGTTTTGTTGCTATAATGAAATTGTAGTGTAACTTAAGTCGACCAAGCCATCAAGTTTATTCTCTGGGCTCATGGCATTATTGTAAGACATGGACAGTGTCTTATCTTGCAATTTATAGCCTAAAGACCAATGATCTGCCAAATAAGTATGTATATGGAGGTATTAATTGTGATGTTTGAATAGAGTTCCGATAAAAAGCTCATATCTTTCTGTTATCTGGGAAGGATTTCTTTACTCAGCTTGAAAGATAACTAGCACCGAAAAAAGAAAGTTAAAGCGAAGACTGGAATTTGGTAAAGGAAGGATTGCAGAGCGAACGCAGTTATATCGCCTCATTGAGACTGATCTATTATCACTCAACACTTATTCTATTAGTTTTTATCTCTTATCTGCTTGCTCTACTTTGACCCCATTAGATATTAGTTGGAGACTAGTCTCGGACTTCGCCCGGGGTTATCATGAGGCAAGCATTGTACTTAGAATCACTCAGTGTACTGGTATATAAATGAACTTGAAAACCAGTATAAAGAGTCTAACTTCAAGTACAACATTCAACGGCACATCAAAATCAATCTCGCAAAAATGCTCATTTCCTTGATTTCAACGGCAGCCATCGCTGCTATGGCCGTTGCCTCGCCTCTGGAGGTTCGAAAGCACGAGGATCCTAACACAGGCTTGACTTGGATCTATAAAGATCCGACTCTGCCAAAAGTCATGTGAGTGTCACATTGATGACTTGATCTTATATTCTCTAAACAAATATGCAGGCTCTATAATACTGGAGATGGTACCATTCTGGCCGGTTCAGCTTACGGACGTTTAGACAGCATCAACTATGGTGGTGGCTCAGGCCGCTTGACTCCTGAAGGTCTGATTGCAACTGTGAGCGAAGTTCTTGACATTGCTCAAATCGCGGTTCGAAACATAAGTCATACCAGCAGCTCCGATGCAGATTCAGACAGGTTCCTGAATATTTCTATGGATGCAACTAAGCGGCTGTGCTCCCACGACTCGGACATCGTGGGTGCTGTTATGATACATGGGACTAATACCCTGGCTGAAACTGCAAGCCTCGCCATGAATCCGAGCTCTTAACAAATGCTGACTTCTTCCCCTCACAGGCTTTTGGTGTTGATCTCACGTTGAACTGCTCTAAGCCATTTGTTGCGACTGGTTTTATGCGTCCCAACTCAGCCATCTCAGCTGACGGACCACGTAACTTCTACGATGCTGTGCGCACTGCGATCCATCCCGAGGCGCGTGATCGTGGAGCCCTAATTGCTTTTAATGATCACTTGGTATCAGCTTTCTACGGCACTAAGACTAACGGCAACACTGTCTCAACCTTTTTGGCGTTGGATCAAGGGTATATTGGTCAAGTCCTTGCTGGCCAGCCCTACTTTTTCTTCGGACCTCCTATGCCTAAAGCACGCCACTATTTCGATCCATTTGCCGTTTCTCACCCTCTTCCCAAAGTGGTTGTTCTTTATGGTCATCGTAAGTCAGTGGCTTTGAATTTGTTGCCCCTATACGTACACCTGTTTAGAAGGCTTCGACGCCGGTTTACTTTATGCTGCCGCTAAGGATGGCGCCAAGTACGTATTTTTCCATAACATCTTAGAAAAACACTAACCTATACCAATAGGGGAATTGTCATCATGGGTGTTGGGCCGGGTGGGTTGAGTACAGCCGCTACTGAAGCTGCCAATGACCTTTACGCCAAGGGAGTCGTCACAGTCGCCTCGCTTCGCCCCTTCTTCGGCGCTGTGGTTCCCAACCCTCAAATCAGCAACATGTAAGAAACTTGGTTTTCAACACATACCATAATAATCAATACTGATACTTGCTACAGTATCAGCTCTGGCTTCCTGCATGGCGAGCAGTCCCGTATCCAGCTTCAGCTCGCCCTTGCCACGGGTCACGATGTTGACGGTATCCGGAAGCTGTTTGAAGGTGATATCCGCAAAGCCGTGTATACCAACGCCACCTCCTATTATAACTTTGCAACGCTGTAAGATAGTCAAAGCGTTCGTGATGCAAGAATTAACTTCAGACTGTCTTGAAGCAGGACAAAACACTATGTATATACCATATTTTGATGATAACAATACATGCGCCATATCTATAACACGCAAGAATCGGGTCGCTGGGTAGACTGGTAGATTCGGAGAAATTCTTCAGTCCCGTAATAAAGCATATTCAACTACGCGTCCACCTTTCATTGCGCAAATGTAGGAAGGAATCAGTCAAATGATGCAGAAAATAACGGCATCTCTCCTCAGTTTGTCGCCCATCAACTTATTGATTGTATTATCCCATTCCAGCCCCAAAGCACACAAGCCCATCTACTTGTCGAAAGGCCTTCCATGATCTTCCGATTCTAAGTCTGAACGGGCTTTCGCTTGACCATAAGGCATGTGCTGCGCAATCCTCTCTGAAACCCATTAATCGATGCACAGGTCTTCTCCGGATAATTTCCTGCTCGAAGCAGGCTGTCGCTCATACTAGAAGAGAATATACATCATTCAATTGTCTCTGTTCGTCTGGTGTATGCCAGTGGCTCTTATAACTTCCAATACAATGTGCTCGGCGATCATTTATATTCGTGACTTCATCCGCCAATCTGACAGTAATTTTTCACGCAAGAGCAAAGGGCTTTCTTTGTAGCTCCGAATATCACCAGACATACCGCGATTTATGAACTTCGCACCATGATTTCTGTCGTCTCAAATACATGCACTAGGATCTGTAGATATTAATCATTGAACACTAAGAGTAGCATTGCAGAACGTGAATTTCTCCCCTATTATATATACAAAAACCCAAAATTTGTCCCCAAGTAAAGGGCACGGCACCCGTGCATCAAAGAGTGAGGCAATATTTTCCATCCATCACCGAAAACAAGAGAAAGCTTCAAGAAATAATTGTAGTTTATGGGTTCAATTTTCTCTTCCGCTCCCGGCCATTGACAAGCTAGTTATTGTATGTTCTTTTCTATTCCAATTTCCTTAAATATTTTCTGATTTTATAGAATGAATCTTTTCCCCCAAAACTCTAGCATGTATTTATCTTTATTGGGTCTTGTCTCTTTTGAATTGGCCCAGCAGCATAGATTGTCGGAAAGGCATGTCTGATATGTATAGTAACAAGATACGTCTATGTATGCGTAAAGAGGTTGGTAAAGCCCTACGACATCACCTCAAAAGAAGTCGGTCGCCCGTGCGAGAGAACAGGAAACAGATAGATAACCAGAGACTTGAGCCACGATCCGAAAACAAAAGCGAGCCTACTCAAAACAGGAGGATTCAACAGGAAGTATCTATAAGCGGCGGGCCAAATGTCAAAGTCGTCTCGAGGTATAAAGTCATCGGCGTCTGAGGTCCCAGCTTTCTCGCAAAGATTGACTCTCTCCATTCCCTCATCAACTGCCCGATGGCGCTAAGGTGATTCTTGTACACCTTCTGAAGATCCAGGGAAGAGAATGTAATATATTTGGAGAACTGGTACATGGAAAGTTACCCCCAAGTGTTTATGTCGCGCTTCCCAATCTCGATAAAGCGTCCGAGGGGTGCTACGCACCTCCAGGTCTTGGCAAGAGCTTTGTCGGAGCTCGAATTAAGCACCACATCTACACCCTGACGAGCGGTGGCGCGCAAAATTTAATTTTTAGAAAGCGAGTCTTCGTCTAGAAGAGAACTGATTGTTGGGGATCCCATATAGCTCCAGAAAGAGACGCTTCTTGACGGCTGAACTCATAGGGGCCCCGATCACGGGCTAGCGGGTAGGCAGCCCGACCAACAGCACCGGCAGCGGAGTGAATGAGAATCGACTCGCCTTTTTGAAGGCGACCTAGATGAACAATACCATATAAAGCCATTAAACAGACTACGGGGAATTCCTCCATGAAGGCAGGGTGGTCAGGAAATTCAATGGTGGTATGAGCCTTGTTTCGAACCAATATTTTGAACGCTCCTGATGCCATACCACACAATCGATCGCCGAAGGCGAAGCCCTCTACCTTTTATGCAATCCGCCGCATCGTTCCCCTGTTACTCGTGTCCAATATATGTATCCGTTATCTGGTCGAGTGCTTGAACAAAAGAAAATAGCAAAAATAGCCTTCCACTTCTACGCAGGCCCACCGCATGGTAAACTTATGTCCCAGACTCTTTCGGTACCGAAAGCAAGGTAAGTGGGGAACTATGCAGTGCAAGCCGTTTCGGCACATCCTCATGATCGATGAAGATTCAGCCATCAGCCCGAATAAAACAAGTCCCTGAGCCTTGACTCAAGCCTAGCTTCTGCTAACCCTCTGGGTGGGATGAAAGAAACAGAACCGCCGATGAATCCCCGACCGGGTTTCGAACCTGATCCGGAAGGCATTGGCTGCAGCCTGGAGCATCATCCGGATAAATGCTTTCTCGGTCACCGGTGGCGAGTGGACCCTAGGATCCACCGGCTTACGCTTTCTTGAATTTATGGCTTCGCCTCTAGTGGAACCTTAAACCCTCGAACACTGATGTTATAGAATGTTCATGGGTGAGTTGACATTATGACAGGCCGCAAAAACATTGAATACGCCCTGGTGGCCACTATGCCCGTCAGCTTGCATAGTCAAGAAGGTAACTATGGCTGGCCACCGGACGCCGGCACGGAAAAGAATTTAAGCTTAATTGTCTAGGCTAGTCCTCATCGTGAGACAACTGATGAAGCTTAATTAAACCCCTGGGTCAATCGGTGGGTCTTTACCTTATCTGAAGTTCTGAAAACCAGTTCTGGACGCGCGTTCACAGCTTGGCAGTGGTGACCTCTGATCTCCCATCTAATCTCCGAATTGCACCTACACGTGTATCTCCGAGTAGTACTACAACTACCAGTACAGTACACTCCTATAAGAAAGGCTCCCATCCTCCATTTCACGGTGACTTGATCATCCAAACAGTCCTTCGCTCACTCTCTTTATTCTTTCTTTTCCTCCCATTGTCAAGTCTTCCCACCATGCGTCAATACTCGCGTGCCGCCGCGGCCGCTGTTGCTCTGGCAGCAACTGCCCGCGCCACCAATTCCTCGTCGCTTGCCACTCTCTGTACCGTCGCTCACGTCCAGTCGGCACTTCCTGCCAATGGCACTCTCCTCGGCATTGACATGATTCCCTCCTCCGTGACGGCCAAGACTGCCACCAGCTCCAGCTACGAATACTGCGACGTTTCCGTTTCCTATGTCCACACCGGCAGCAGCGATGAGGTCGTCCTCAACTACGGCTTCCCCAGCCCTGAGATCTTTGCCAACCGCTTCTACGTGGCTGGTGGCTTCGGCTACACTCTGAGCACCAGCATCACTGGAGGGCTGGAGTATGGAGCTGTGGGTGGTGCCACCGATGCTGGCTACGGCGCCCTCTCCGGTACCACCGTCGACGAAGTCAACCTCCTCGGCAACGGCACCATCAACTGGGACCCGATCTTCATGTTTGCCTACAAGGGCTTGGGTGAGATGACTACGGTCGGAAAGCCTTTGACTCGGGCGTTCTACAACCTAGACGATGAAGCCAAGGTGTACACCTACTTCGAGGGGTGCTCGGATGGCGGCAGAGAAGGTGAGTCTTACCGCTGCAAATGAACGCGGGGACATACTGATCCACTCGTTTTCTCCCAGGTATGAGCCAGATCCAGCGCTACGGAGACCTGTACGACGGCGCCGTCATCGGAGCCCCGGCCTTCCGCTACGGCCAGCAGCAGGTAAACCACCTTTTCTCCGCTGTCGTCGAGCAGACGCTCGACTACTTCCCCCCTCCCTGTGAGCTGGAGAAGATCGTGAACGCGACCATCAGCGCCTGCGATCCTCTCGATGGACGCACGGATGGAGTCATCTCCCGCTCCGATTTGTGCCAGTTGGAGTTCAATCTGACCTCCGTGATCGGCGAGTCCTATTACTGCGCCGCGACCACCAGTACCTCTCTCGGTTTCAACTTTGGTAAGCGTAACGACGGCACCCAGACTACTACGACTCCGGCGCAGCGCGGTAATGTAACCGCGGAAGGTGTGGCCGTCGCGCAGGCCATCTACGACGGACTGTTCAACTCCCAGGGCGAACGGGCTTACCTCTCCTACCGTATTGGTGCCGAGTTTACCGATGCCGAAACCGAGTACGATAACTCCACCAAGTCCTGGGGTTTGGACATTCCCTCCACCGGCGGAGAATTCGTTGGTCGCTTCATTGAGCTGCTTGACGTCGATAACCTTGACAATCTGAACAACGTCACCTACGATACTCTAGTTTCGTGGATGAACGAGGCGATGATTCTCTATATGGATACTCTGCAGACCACCCTGCCCGACCTCACCACCTTCCAGTCCTCCGGCGGCAAGCTCATCCACTACCACGGCGAATCCGACCCCAGTGTCCCCACCGCGTCTTCCGTCCACTACTGGCAGTCGGTGATGAAGATTATGTACCCCGGCCTGGGTTCCTCCAAGGCGATCGAGCAGATGAAGGAGTGGTACCAGCTGTATTTGGTGCCCGGTGCCGCCCACTGCGCCCGCAACAGCCTGCAGCCCAACGGCCCCTTTCCCGAGGACAATATGGCCACTATGATTAAGTGGGTTGAGAGCGGGGTCCAGCCTACTGGTCTCAACGCTACGGTCGATGCGGGTGCGTACGACGGAGAGGTGCAGCAGCTGTGCCAGTTTCCCAAGCGGCCCGTCTGGAAGAAGGATGCCTGGAAGTGCGAGAGCGACGACGAGGGAGCCGATACTTTCTACTACACTTTCCCTGCTTTCAAGCTGCCTGTCTACTAGATATGTTGTCTACTAGACCCCAAATGTGGATTGCTTCCAGCGCCGTATAATCCCTGGGGTATAGGGAGATTCTCCACGGATTACCCCGTCGAGCGTTACTTGGCCCATTTCTTCTTGTCTTCATTTTCTATGCGATTTCACTTTTTCCATTTACCTTTAACATCTTCGATGCTAATGTGCATCCGTTTTGTCTTACATTCGACATAGATAATATTATTGAATAGAGTGGTGCTCCACTTTTCAACGTGTGGATCCTGGCCTCGTCATCCCTTCCGTCATACCGAGCTTCACCCCTGGACTCCATGATCAAAACAGGAAGACATTTCCGAGTTAGTCCGCATTCCGGGTTAGGCTATTGAAAACTAAGCCCTTCTTGTCTCAAATCAAGTATGAAACCCCCTCCCCATCTACTCTCAGCTTCTTCGATATGTTTCTAATTCATCCAGCGTATCCACTCAGCTACCCAGCCCTTCAACGCAGCACTCTGCTGCGCCTCGCAGTGATCAAAGAAGGCCACAAAAAAGGCGCAACGTTCAAACTCCCCCACGCCCCTGTCCCAGAATCCCATGCCGTGCGGTATATACCCACTGAGAACAGAACCCGCCAGATACCTACCTTTCCCTCTAGTGAGAGCAAGGGCACAACTTATTGCGCGAATATCCTATTTTCTGTCCCTACCATACGTACCAAGGGGCCAAGATCTTTATGTTTTCTTTCTGTGACGGTGCTTCCGACCATTCGTAAAGCTCAGACTATCGGTATAGATATTTATTAGTATTCCAATTCTCTGCCGAGTCCCGACTTCAATTCCGGTTCCCCACAACAGTGCACCATTGCGGGGAGCCCGCGTGGTGTGATGTATAATCAACTTGATTATAGATATGGAACCCACTATCTAGTTGCTATTATTGCTACAGTTGAAAGAGAGTACTCTCGTCTAATAGGACACATGTCATAAGCATACTTGAAAGAAAGTCCTCAGCACCCAACCGTCGTGTATTGCAAAGGCTCAAGCCAAAGGTGTTAGAAGTAACTCAGGTGAATGGCCATGAACAAGATTTTTTATGTTAATTCTCATCCCTGCGTGCATCATGTTTTAATCCGGGATTGGGTCTTCTTGCTGGGCACGCTCCCCGGTTTTCTTTCTTTTGTTCGCATACCTCGGCGTCATTATTGATTAGATCAAGTGCCGAGGAGTGAGCGCTATTGAGAGGGACATTCTTCTAAGATGCAACAGCATTGGGTTCAGCGTCGACGTGGTGCAGAGAACGAATTGTGAATTGCTTACGCCCACTTTCTCACGACACTCTACTGATCCTTCCGTTCGGCTAGTGAGCAAGTGCGCTATGCTTGATTGATTCTCCAAACCCAGGTAAATAATGCTACCAGAACTATAATCTCTCAAATATTTCCCTGCCCATAAGATTTCTCGCCGCATCGACCACCAAAGCCACCTGCGTACTCGTCAACACCAGCTCCCCCTGTTCATTGTGGATGACCACCTCCAAGTCCGCCCGACTTCCACGGAGCATCCGCGTCACGACATGCGAATGCAACCACTCGACCCCCTCTGCCGGAATCCGGGTCTTCAAATCCACATTCAAGGTGACGGAGGGATACCAGAATGGCCCAGCCTTAGCCTCTGCGGAAATTGCACCGACCTGCTTTAGCCTCTGTATCTCCATCGCACCCATCCGGTTCAATGCAGGAGGGAACATATCCGCCAAGTACAGCACGGCTTCATTCGACCACCGAGCGGGTTGCCCTCCCGGCGTGAAGCGCGCCCATTGCTCGACCACCCCCTTCACCTGGTCCTCCAGTGTCTTGGCTGACGCGAGGGTAGACACCGGGAAGAAGAGCTCCGCATGTCCCGCTGCAAACAGTCCAGGCGGAGGGGACTGGTTGCGCACCCATGCACCGTCGACTCCTTTCTCCGCTAAGACACGGAAGTCGACCACGGGCGGAGAGAGAGTAGCCTGCCCAGGGCCTGTCACGGCCGGACCCACTTCGTACGCTGGTGGACTCACGGTGATGTACCCGACCACTTTCACCTCGAGCTCACGCTCATGGTCCTTCTTGTTCTGCACTGCAGGCGTGGTTCCTGCCGAAGGGCCGGGGTTGTTGCGGGATTGCGATAGGGATACGTGGATCGTGCTGATCCTCGTCCCGATCTTGACTTCCTGGACGGTTAAGACAGCGGGACCGGCGAGTGTCCGTCGCAGGAACGACAGTTGCAGAGCAATCGGTTCGGCTCTGCTTTGTTTGCGAGCGAAGTGCACAGCCGCGGTTCGATAAAAAATGCTCATGGTGTAGCCACCGTGTGGTACTGCAGCAATTCCAGTCACTGTTGTTAGCCTCTGCCGGGATCTTGCATACCGCAGGTGAGGGGTTCGGTTTTTCTTACCCTTCCCAATACACCAGGCCGGGTCAAGCCATGCGGAGTAGGTGTTGGGACCGATCGGGGTCACGGCGATCGCTTTTTCAAAGAGTGAGGAGTGCGCGGGTTCTGCCATTGTCCTCGATCAAGGATACCAAGGGCCGAATTGCAGTATACGGCACAGTACAAAGATGGTGATGATCCGCAAGACGACTGGATTTCAGCGGAAATGTGCAGCAGTTTTGTTTTCACGGAGCCAGGAGAGGCAATTCACTAGATCAGAGCTGCCGGCCAGTAACGTCATCTCGTCAGCACAAGTGCAAGCATTTCAACCTCGGCAGCTCACTTGCAAGGGATTGACGCGTTATCAGCACCAATTAATGTGAGGGTTGGGGTTCTAGTCTCTATGTGATGTATATCTAGGGTACGGTACGGTACGATAATGCTATCGGTCCGAAGTCACGCTACGGAGACTCCTCCAAACAATTGGTGGAATCAAGGAAAACACAGTCGACATAGCGGAACAACATGCGACAAAACTCACCATCAGAGGCCAATTACAAGGTAGTATCTCAACAGAGGAATTCTAGGTCCATTGCAGACAGAATGACGATACGCTGCCTCCTTGCCACCATGTATCTTGTGCACGCATGTTCACTAATCATCCCGGCCTACCCTCGGTCCGCCCGTCCGCCAACCCTATCTTACAGCAGTGCAAAACGGAGACAATCCGTGTAGAGGCGGCACATAACGGACTATTCGAACGTGTGGTACTTACCTAAAACATTCCAAGGGATAACAGTTGCTCGGAGGATCATTATTTATAATTTACGCACAAGTATTAGATTTTTAGTAGCATGGTTCTTATTGCGATATCGATGACAAGACCTCAAGGCTCTAAGTTTCCCCCCCCCCCCTTTATGAAGTGCGGGCAGCGGCGCCCTTCCCCACAGTTGATTCGGAACCATTGTACTTTGGGATGTGGGGTCAATTGTAAGCTCAAAGATCTAACGAACCATGAAATCGTAAGCTGACCAAAATTATAAGGCCGATCTCACCCAAGTGGAGATGGGGCATCGGGTCAGACAATTCCTGCCATATATATCTCAAAGCGCTGTCTGGTTAGCGCTTGCCATTTCTTAACTCGATCAAATTACACTTACTCTCGGAGAAAAGGACGTGATCTCAGTCTACGAAAGACCACCTTATGATCTCAAAAATGATCACAGTCTACATTCCTTCGATTCCGCTACCTAGTCCTAAAATGGTGTAGCTGGACAGAGAATCCCTGTCTAGCAGGGAGCTAGTTCCTCTAGTGTGGCCCCGCACAACTTCACAACTTCTTCACCTCAACTTCCCACCCACTACATCCCTTCGACGCCTGCTGCGATTCGTGGCCTCACCATGAAACCACTCTCTGCCAAGCCGCGCGGGGCGGGATTTAAGAGATCGAGAACGGGCTGTCGCACTTGCCGGTATGTAAACCCGGGCTATACACCACACCTTGCAGGAAAAGGCGACTAGAAAGGACATCATCCACGGCAGAACCCGACGCATCAAGTGTGACGAAACCCCCGGCAGCTGCCGCAACTGCACCTCCACTGGCCGCCAGTGCGATGGGTACGATTCCTACCGACAACTATTCCTCTCGACCAATCGCGAGAAGCTCAATCACCGCCGGGACCCCCCGCCGGTTGTGGCTGGCCCGATCGCGGTGGCGGTGCCGTGGGCCAGCACCTCCGACGAGCGCCGCTGCTTCACCTTTGTCCAAGCTCGGACCCTCCCGGATGCGCTCAGCTTCTTCGACTCGGCGGTCTGGCAGCAGTTCCTGCTGCAGATGGTGCCTCGGGAGCCTGCTGTCTGGCACGCCGTGGTTGCCTTGGGTGCGGTGCACCAGCAGGTCGAGGCCGGGGGTGTGATCGGTTGTGCTCCGCAGTTCTGGTACTGGATGGCCGTCGCACAGTCGGCGCGGGCCTTCGCTTGTCTGCGGAGACGTAACCCGCGCGATCCGCAGGTCCGCGAGATGACCCTGCTCTGCTGTCTGCTGTTCGCGGTGGTGGCAACCATCTGGCAGGAATACAGCTCGGCGCTGCAGCATCTGCGGGCGGGCCTGCGGATCCTGCGCGAAAGCGAGCCCTCGTCGCAGAGTCCCACAGCCAGACGTTGGGTGACTGTGTTCCGACACCTGGACACCCAGATCGGGATGGATGGGCCGGGCCTGTGGTACTGGGGGGAGGAAGATGAGGTAGGGACGGAGATTCACCCGACACCTGATCCATGGTGGCAGCAATCACAACAGCAGCAGCAGGGCGACCAAGCGCTTAAACTCGACGACGACCCTCTCTACGGCGCCCGCCAAGCTTTAGAACCCCTTCACAACCGCCTCTTCAAATTCGTGCGGTGGTGCTGGCGCATGTCCCCGGCCGAGCTCCAGGCCGACCGCGCGGCACTGGCGGCGGAGCAAATGGCCATTGCCGCACAACTACGGCCGGCGATGCAGCTGCTCCAGACCCTCCGCCAACGCAACGACCTCAGCCCTAAGTCCCGACACGGGATCGAGCTCCTCGAGCTTTTGATCATCACCGCCTCGCTTGTCGTCCACACCGGCCCCCTCCACCACGACCCGGAACGATTGCAGCTCTTTACCCCGCAGTACCGCGCGCTGCTGCGCCGGATCCAGCGATTCATCGCCAACTTTCCCCTGCGGCCCACGGTGACGGTCGACCTGGGGGTGATCCCGCTGCTCTTCGTCGTGGGCGACGGCTGCCAGGATTTCCGGCTGCGGTGGGAGGCGCTGCAGGCGCTGCGCGATTGGCCGCATCAGGAGGGGCCGTTTCACTCGGTCGCGGTGGCGGCGTTGCTGGAGGACCGGATGGGTCGGGAGCTGAGGGCCTCCCTGCGACGCAGCACCCTGGAGAGACGGGCCTCCGAGCAGGGAGGTGGCTTGCTCAGCCCAGATGGTTGCGACGACAAGCAAGACGAGGAAGCCCGGCTGGAAGAGCAGCTGCGGGAGGAACTGGCGGCCATCACGGCGCCGACGCAGGACGCGGCGTCTCGCTCTCCGGACAACGTCCTCGAACAGGAGGCGTATGTGGCCTGGTTCTGGCGGCAGGTTCGTCGTTCCAACGACCACTGGGGGTTGGCGGGGAAGGTGAGAAACCTGGAGTAATTCGTTGCTGGGGAGTCATCGTATACTCCCTCTGTATCAGTGAGGGTCACTCTGCAAATACTACATTCACTTTCTTATTCTGATAAACTTTACTACATCAGGAAAGACAGATCGCCAAATTTCGCTTTCAACGGAATGCCAGTCAGCTTGTTTAGTGAAGGGCGCCAAGCACTTTTTAGTCCTATGTCTTTCCTGTTTGTGCATGTGTACAACTGTTTACATGTGGTGAACGCTTTCATCGGGAGTCTTTCCAATCGACTGTATTCGCTGTAGGGAGTGTTCATCGTGTCAGGAACCGGGTAAGTGTGGCTGGAACATGACGTACTCATACAATTACTTTGCAAACCCAAGCTTGGCTAAGCTTTGCTGGATGCGGCAAAAAGGGAAAAGGTTCCTGTTCAACTCGATAGCGGCAATACTCGGGGGTTTGCACTGTTTGCTTGCGACTAGCGACGGAGTGACTAAGTTACGGAATACGGGATAGTGACGGGTGCTTGTGAACACAGGTCATCTGAAGTCTTTTTTGGGTTCATGTGGAATGTTCCTGCGGCACGTGATGCCAAGTCCTTTACATAAGCAGGAAGGTTCCAAGCGATCTTATAAATTACTATTTTTTATTATTGAAATTTAATTTTCTTTTATATGCTTAAATACTCTTACTCTAAGTAAATTTTTAAGTTATTTTTTAAGTACTTGTTAAGTACTTAGTAAGTACTTAAAAAGACTTTATTTAAATAATATTTTATAAATATTTATTAAGTACTTTCTAAGTACTTATAATTTTAATAGTTAAAAAAATATTTTAGTTATTTTTTTAAGATATTTTCTAAGTATTTTCTAAGTACTTATTAACTACTTGATAAGTACTTAGAAAATACTTAGAAAATATCTTTTTAGCTTAAAGAAAATCACTTAAAAATAGTATATATAAGAGTATTGAAAAAGGTGGCGTGGAATGAAATTTTCTGTTTGTATAGGTAATAGGGTCGCTTGAAAATCACGTGACCAAGCTGCTTATTAAGCCGTTTTCGTTCCACATGAACCGAAAAAGCAGTACAGCTGACCTGCAACCACCGGGTGCTTTGATACCATTTTAGATTAGCGTGCACATGTGATCCGGGGGCGGGGCGGGTCGGGGCTCGTCACATTCCAGCTGACGCCAGACATCCTCGTATTCCTCCCAGAGTCACCCCACTCACCCTCTCCTCTACCTTTCTTATTCAGATGGCGTCATTATCTGGTGTTACTCCAAATAGTCACCCTAATATTGCAGGCCGAAGGGTTGATCGAGTTGACACATCGCCTGATTGATCCCCAAAGCACATTGGTTCTGGATAAAGTAGTTTAGATCATAGCAAGCGCAACACGCACATCTACACGAAGAAACGTCCTCGCCGGACCGGTCAGGCTTCGCCATGTCCACCAAGGAGAGAAAGCCGCACCACATCGAGATCTTAGAGGATGGCAACCATCGCCATCTCATCGAACCCGAGAAGCCCGCTGGTCTCTTCCAGAAGTTGTGTAACACATTCACCCATCACACCCCTCGCCAGACTCCGAGCGATCCCGCAATCTCACGATCCACAACTTCCGAGGGGGACGACAAGCCGGAACCATTCTCCCACCGGTATGGGAAATGCATCAAGATCCTGCACTACGGCTCGTCCACGTTTGTGGGCCTGTACGCCAAGAAACCACCGAGGCACTCGGGACAAGAGCATCTGTACGCCGTCAAAGTCCGCCACCGTTCCCCCGGAAGACTCTTAGACGAGTACCGCCGCGCAGCGATGGCCATCTCCTCGGTCGTCCAACATCCGAACGTCGTGCGCACCATCGAGCACTGCTACAACGACAAAGGGGATCTGCACTCCGTCATGGAATACTGCGGCGGCGGCAGTCTGCAGACCCTCCTTCTGCGAACGGGGAAGCTCTCCGCCGTGGAAGCGGACTGCTTCTTCAAGCAGCTGCTGCGCGGGGTCTCGTTCCTCCATGGCGAGGGGATCGTGCACCGACGACTGCGGGCGGAGAATGTACTGCTGACTGTGAATGGGGCGGTGAAGGTGGCGCATTTCGATAGTGCCGAGTGGTTGCCGAAGGACTCGCGACCGTTGCCAAAAGCGCAACCCCCGTTGGAGCAGGTGCCGTATACCGCGCCGGAGGTGCTGCGTGGTCGCGAGCACGATCCCCGGGCCACCGATGTCTGGGCCGTGGGCTTGGTCTATGCGTTTATGCGGCTGGGCATGCTCTTGTGGAAGGTGGCTAGCGACGAGGATCGGAATTTTCAGTGGTATTTGCGGACACGGGAGGATGTGGAAGGGTTTACTACTATTGAGGAGTTTGGAAGTGTAAGTTTTTGGGTCGGCCTTGAGAAACGGAGGGTTGGTTTGCTAAAGGATACCAGGATCGCTGCTGCAATGTGATCTATGCCATGCTCGATCCAAAGCCTGAACGCCGGATCACAGCATATGAGGCCCTTCATTCGGAATGGATTCATGAGGTTGTGGTCTGCGCTGCGGGGGAGGCGGGGGAGTGAATGCAGCGGCCAAGTCTCCGCAGAGCCATCACTGGACAGAGAATCAGGTAATCGAATACTGGTAATAATATGGTACTTTCATCTTTTCCATCATAAATATTCAACCGAGTACCAAGGCTAAGGAAAAAGACACAAAAGGAATCTGCATGTAATGGTCAGACATGCAAAGATGGTAGCTGAGGAGACACTCAGGATACATTCCACCTTGTGGGGTCTTCCCCTGTCCGGGTGATACATCATTCATCATCGCCATACAGAAGACAATCTAGCCCCGATGCACCCGAATCTGAGCCCCAGCTTCCGGCATGATTCCATACTGTCGTGTTCTTCAGCTGAATAAAGTACAAATAGAGCACGTCTGCGCAAGCATGTGCGAAATCACTGCTAAACCCATGAGAGATCGAGTTGCGCAGTCATGAACAATATGATCCGATCGATGCTTATCCTCCCTGGCTTGTCCGAAACACGATCCACAGGATGTCTGCGGAGCGAGATGCAAATCTAGTCGCTTTCCGTATCCGATCCATCAGTTGTTCAAAAGACGTGTGCGTAGACTGAGCTCTGCTGGTTTTGGGGCGCCGGAGGTGGTTGCCTTGGGTGACTGATTCGTGGGGCCTGTTCTCCGGGCAGCCGATGACGCAGGCATAGTATGCTCATCTCGTGTAACCCGTGCTCTATCCCGGTTGTGACCCTCGTAGTCCGCCATCCGGAAACTTTCTCGTTAGCCTGATGCCTTCGATCCTTCGGTCTTGGACGATGAAGTCGATTTTTGTAATGTCGATTCCATTCTACTGCGGCCGGCCAATCGCCCCCACATCCCTCGCGATCCCGATCAGCCCATCCAAGGCCTCCTTCTCCGCCGCATCGAAGTACACCACCTGGTCTGCCGACAGACAACAGACGTTGCTGTCGTGCAGCTGCCACGAGCCGCTGTCCTCCGCACTGGGGGGCTCGGGGATGAAAGCCTCGAAGTTCGTCGGCTGGCGCTCCTCGTCCGAGAACTTATCCGGCAGCAGCCACCCGTTGAACCACAGGGGTCTGCCGTCGGTCCCCAAATGCAGCAGCTGCGGGGCGCACACGGTATACTTCAAGTCGTGCTCCTTACCCTCTGTAGTGGTGGTGGGGGTGGTGGCGTTGTCACGGTTCGCCTGGGGCTTGCCCATGACCGCCGCCGCGCCCTCATGGAACGCGTACTCGGTATCCCCGACCAGCTCCCATCCCAACCAGAAGGTCTCCTTGTCCCCTGTATTCCACAAAGCATCTCTTGTCAGCAAACACCCGCCCTGAAAGAATACAAGCAAACCAACTCACCATAAACCATATCATACACCCCCACCAACCCCCTACTCTCATCGCCGTCGCGATCCGGCCCGTTCATCCGCGTGACCATCAACAACGCCACAAAATGGCGCCACTTGTCGACAACCACGACCCCGGACTCCTGCATGTGGATGCTCTGGCCCGTCCACATCCGACTCTGGCGGACGCGCGGGGACACCGGCGCGGGGAGGACCCGCCGCAGCCACGCCCGCTTCTCGTTCCCGGGCATGAACAGCCGGTCCTTGAAGAACAACGCGCCTGTGGATTTGTAGAGTGGGTCGTCGAAAAGCGCCGCCGGGTCCGCCAGGAAGAGCGCGTCCGCGTCGATGAAGATGGCCTCCCGGAAGCTGGACAGCAGGATCGCGAAGGGCTTCGCGGCCCAGCCGCGGAGCGTCCAGCCGGCGTCGTCGACCATGACACTCAGATCCCGGGTGACGACGGAGCCGGGCAGGGCTTCTAGCGCGTCGCGGATCTCCTCGTCGAGGTCCTCGTCGCCGAGATAGAGGATCTCGATCGGGAGGGTGCAGCCGTGGGCGCGGAGGGCGCGGATCGAGGTCGCGAGGTAGGGCGCTTGGTCGTTGCCGGCTGTGAAGACCAGGCCGCGGCCTCCGTCGTGGAATTGCGCGTGCAGAGTCATGTGGTCCGCGGTGTAGGGGGTGGTCCATGGGAAGAGGCGTTTCGCTAGTTGGGTTAGAAAGCCGCGCGTTGTTTCGTAGGCGTGGATCGCGCTGGTGGGGGTGAGGTCGAGGTCCGCGGAGATTTCTGGGTGGTCGCGCAGGACCCGCACGATGTCGTCGCGGATGAGCATCTGGTTTGTCTCGGTGGGGACCAGGTGGATGGCTTCCCAGGCGCGGAAGAGGGCGTCGAAGGCGCGCGTTCGGAACCCCAGGTCGCGTAGTCTCTCTTCCCCGGTCGCTGTTAACGGGCTGGTGAGAGTGTGGGCGTGGGGTTCGTCGGGGAGGACGGCAAAGAGTTTCGCAAGGTGGTGGGTGAGGTTGTGGGTGTCTGGAGCCGCTTGGGGGTGTGCGGTGGGTACCGGGGGTACCGGGGGTACGGTTGGCAAAGGGTCTGGCAGACCGACCGGCTGTTGTAATGGAGCTTTCTCGGGGATGGCATGGCTGGGTTCCAGTCTTTTCTGGATGGACTGCGCGTCCGGCTCCACGGGGTGGAATTGTCGTGTGCGCAGAGTGGCCTTGCAGCAATAGACAATCAGCACGACGAGGATTAGGGCTCGGGAGACAATTGCGCCTCGTCGCCGGTATTGGCGGAAATGCGACAAGGGGAACATTGCACCAAGGTGGGTGGTTAAGTGATAGGTTTGGTTGAGACACAGTCGGTCAGTGCGACAACTGATCTTATAAGTGGGAGCATGATCATCGGGATGAACGAAAGAGGGGCGAACTGACAGGACACAGACTCCTATTTAGACCAAGCCACGACCGAGTGGGGAAGGATTGTTTTTAGCCCCCTCCTTTTGATGCAGGGCTGCGGCGGCAGAAGAGCCGTGCTGAAAGAGTAACGGGGCCGTACGGACTCGGGAGTACACTTGCAGCCCCCCCCCCCCCCTGACATCCCCCTGATCGTACCTGATCATCAGTATGCGTCTGTAGCTGAAGCGGGAGCATAATGAGCAGTCATGATGAGGCGATGCGGCCCACTTGTTTTATAAGTTAGAGGAGTCCGACCGTATAGCCCATGGACCCACACGGGCTACACTGGGGGCGAGGAGTGCAAGTTGGCATGAACGACGAGCCCTGATCACGAGATCGAGATCGACGACGGGAAAACAGAGGCAAAGTTGCCGCTCGCAAGGGGTCTTCTACTGGTCCTATTCCCGGTAGGCTTCCTACACCTATATACAAAGAACTCATTTCCTTATTTACGCCCCCAGAAACGTCTGTCGCGCAGTAAGCACGGCGAAAGGGCTGTGCTGTTGAATCTTTGGCCCCGGAGGGCTAGCTTCTTGGCGAGTCATTGCGCTGCGAAAAATACCGGCCGCTTCAACTCGACCTGTCATCATACTCGAGTCGTTTAACCCCTCCCAGTCGTGGCACTCTGAGTACATACAGTTCTCTGCACGGCTACGGAGTGAGCTAATTCCCTATCGTAGCACTCAGTGTCCGATAGTGGACATTCTCTTGGCTCGATGGCAGCCGACCGAGGCATACTGGACAACTTGTTGCTTCGGCTATCGTTATGTGTTGTAAATTACCACCGCTCTGACAGCATCCGCCGAGTTCTTCGTGTACTGTACTGTACTGCTCTTCAGATCCCTCGGGCGCGTAGAGCTATTTACTGCTGATTAACGATATTCATGCTTATATTCTGATACAGGGCTCAAATGTCCCTGAAGTGAAATAGTAGATAAAGCAGCAGATAAGCCCGTGTTGTTCTCAAGGAAATCAGCAAAACGGAATCTAATATCTTGTCTCAACATAAGATAGCTAGTCGTATGAGAGACCAGAAGTCTTTGTCAGGACCCAGCTCCAGCGACCGATGGTCGGAAGTTTCATCACTAAGAAGGTTTCTCGACCCATGTATCCGGTTGATCTCCCATGCCTATCTCAGCCTCAAGCTGGACTATCCATACCCCGATTCTGGAATCGAAACAGCTTTCTGCGCCGAGCTGCCGATTGAGCCTTCGGCTCGTCCTGACTGTGCTGTGAGACTGCATCTCCATTCCCCTCGCACCCAGTCTCGGAATCGTCACGAACCTGCCGGTTATCTCTTCCAGGGGCGATGATGCCCTGCCCGATTTGTTGTTTCCAAGTCTCGGCAGACAATCTAGCAACTCGTCTTTCATGCCCAGTAACCCGGGACAGGAAGTTCAGAATGTCGTTGATGTAGAAAGCAATCGAAATGAAGAAGAGGGCGACCGGTACGGTAAAAGCCACTGAGTCGCAGTCCGCGTTAGTCGCTGAGATGTCTGTCCACAACCGAGGATATGGCCTCTGGTGTTCAGGAGATATGCGACTTACTTAGCCATTTTACCACATATGACAGATCGAGACTGTCTGAGCTCTCGGCTTTGGAGAACTGCATGATGGGCAACGCAAAGAAGGAGGCCATGAATGAGGCAGGTAACTGCATTCGTTCAGCTGGGTTTCTAACACACAAAAGACTTCGAACTTACAAAGAGGATGGTAACCACAGTAAAGACCATAATGGTGTTGCCCTGCATCCCGGTGGCTTTGGCCTCCCAGAGGGTCGCGTGGCGCTGCCGCAGGTCCATCAAGGCATTCAGCTAAGAACGAGTCCGTTAGTTGGCGGGATAATACTTCCAAGGTGTAGCCCTCATCCTTACCGAATTTACCGTCGCTTGTCCCTCGTTCTGCATGGACCGAACTTTGTCAAGGTAGCGTTCGACCGAATCCCGTACATCATCCCAGACTGACATTCGTGCGTGCGAAAAAGGAGCTCTGATGGCCGCAATGACTTTCAGTTGATCTTCCATAACTACCCTTATCATCCGGAGTTCGTCGAGAATATCCTTAATCTCTCGCAGAAGGTCGGACTCAGTGTCTATATCCATAAGATTCTGCTGACTGGATACCCGTAGCATCTTGACGAAGCGCTGGTAGCAGGCAACCTCTCCGTCAGCCTACGAGGACAAGTCAGTGGACAATCGGACATCTATGGGGAGGAAGACGACCTACTATCCGGCTGATTGAATTGCTGAACATATCCAGAAACCTAAATTCATCCTCCACGTTTTTCATCGGATCAACAAAAGCTCCGGCGCATTCTTTGACAATTCTCGGGATCAGCCATAGTGGTCCAATCCCGCCTTCTTTCTTCTTGAAATCTGGAGAGATTGAATGCAGGATGTTTTCCAGTATATCAGTCATGTCGAACCGGTCTGGGTCATCAGGGTTGCATTCGCGTCTTTGTGGAAAGCATGTAATTATAGTGTCTGGAGAGTGCGTTAGCACAGTCAAAGGGTACTGTCCACAATCATAACAGGGTCCACTTACTCCCTGAGCACCAGAGCCACAACTGATCTACCATCATGACGATGGGTTCCTTTCTCCCTTCCTTTATCCCATAACGTGCTACAACTTGATCTTTGTTGCGCGTCGATGTGTTGTCTAAAGTATAGTAGAACGATTGATCAAGCGTTCTGCGAATATGAAGAGGATGCTTGACATTCTGCCTACTCGTGTACGAGTCAAAAAGACGCATATCCCGATCTGACGCGCAGGCTTCCTCCCTGTAGGCCTGTAGGGCCTTTTGGAGCCGCTCCTGTGCAGGCACTTTATTTGCTTTTGAACGTTCCACGGTGGTCAGAAACTGCCGGAGCTCCTGACCGAGAGCTGCAATTTTAGGATCACTGGACGGGATCTCCGCAAATGTGTTGAGGATGTCATTATTTTCTGCAGATAGCTGCTTCACAAGGGAAGGAAGTCCGTCCGCCTCTGATTCCAGCAGAAATTTGCAGAGGCTGAAGGCCTCCAATCGCCTTTGCTTTCTCTGGGTCTCCCAGTGGAGGTAGGGCATCTGTGCGAGTAGAGAAGCTTAGTTTTCCACGACTATCTTCTCAATGCCGGTCTGGATTTATTTGACTGACGATTATCACAAAGTCATGTGTTTCATCTATTTCTTCGTAACCAGGCCTCATGAACGAGATATGAGACCTTTCAGAGCCACGTATCTGACGGCTTGTCCACAGCTCGTGGCGCAGCAGCTTGTCCCGCTTCTGCGGCCCTAATAATTGCAAGATAAGAATCTGTTCAATGTCAGAGCTGTCAATTCATAAGGTGGGGCCTATTCAACGTTGTCAAGTACCTCTGCCCATTTCATCTGCAGGGCTGTTAGGTAACGCGTGGCGATAGCTTTTTGAGAGAAGACTCACATTATTGGCGGGAAGATGGATCCAAGTAGATCTCGAACCAGTCTGGCCCACGCCATTCTCTTTCAAGAGTTCGGGGATAGTAATCCCATCAAAGAGTTCGGGGATGGGAACATCACTCCGAAGCAAATCTCGCCCGTCGATGTGATTTACGGTGCCTTCATAAACCCGATCAACTGGTTCCATCTCGGAATCCAGACAGGTTGCATTGTCGAGGACTGCGAAGGCTTCCACCTTGAGGATCCGCACGACGGTTTTAGTAGCTGGATGCAACGGATTCTCATCTTGCGCCAGTCTCAGCGCCAACTGTAGAGGTGTTAAGCTCTCACTTTGCACCCGCCAATCGGCCCCATACCCTAACAATTTCTTCACGATAACAGGAAGCCGTTTTTTGACTGCTCGATGAAGAGCGGGAATCCTACCCTGCGTGTTGTCATTCAGATGTGTCTCCCAAGCAGCATAGAGCTCACGTTGCATCGATGATGTATAGTCCAGATGAAAAATCTCCGGCTGCCTTAGCCTCAACTTGTTCTGAACCTTGTATACATCTGATATCTTGTCTAGCCTGTCACGGAAAGACAGTAAAAGGTTAACGATGTTCACATGTCCCTTTTGTACAGCGATGTCCAGCGCGCTCATGCCGTCTTCACTTTCGCGACAGGCAAAGTAGAGACAACGGGTGCCAGTCAGGTGCTTCTTCCGTGAGCTCTGCAACAAGACCTCTAACTGTGTCTCGACAGTACGATTGATCACTAGGCCCACAACCTCTTCACTTCCGTAGAAAGCAGCCCAATGGAGAATTGTCTGAGCGCTCTCGGTCTTGACCTCGAGACTTTTATACCTTTCCAGATATTCCGACATGTTGTATCGTGCAAGAACATGCTGCAACGTGACCGAGGGCCCGTATATCTCGATCCCTTGCAAGCAGTTTTGCAGATGACCCCAGACGGCAAGAAGCGTGCAGCCATCTTGGGATGTCTCCTCAAGATTTCGGAGGTCATCAGAAAGTTGAGCTTCCCGAGCATGCTTGAACAAATAGCGAACGGTATACTCGAGCAATGAATACCCCTTGAAGATCTGATCGAAGCTCACCTGGGTGCTTCTAGGTTTGGGCTCCTGAAATAACTTCCCACCGATGAAGGGCGGGAGTGAGTCCTTCCACTGATCACGGTAGTCGGGGAGAAATTCTTTTAAGCATTTGATCCCCGCTTGGACAAAGCGGCCGTGGTCCCCAGCAACAAAGTCGGCGTGGGTTAACTGCAGCGTTTCTGTGAAGAGGGCACCCGCTGCGGGTGATGCTAAGAACGCCTTCAATGCTGGCTGGACAAAGGACACTATAACTCTTGGCTTTCCAGGCTCAATGGTATTCGTTGTATCCGGTAATATGGTGAGTAAGCCCAGAGAGTCCGTCACTAATGCGGACCGCACATCCGGGTCAGTCATATCACTGGGTATGTTGCAAACACAGTAGAGGTCCTGAGGACTCAGCAACCTTCGGGCCGTCAGCACACATTGCAACATTTTCATTGCCCTTGCCCCGTTGGGGTTTCTGTATGTCAGCAGATCTCGCAACAGTTTCAACCACATCTCTTCAAGCGGTTTGGGAAGCACTTCAAGCCACTCGTCTACTTTCTGAAACGGCACGTAATTTTCCTCCAAGTGGCGTAGATAGATCGACGCAGCGGCAAAGCCTGTACCCGCCACTTCAAGGATCTTGCTCACTGCTCTTTCGATCGAGTCATTCGACTCCACTATTCCTTGACGGAACGCTGATTCCAAGGAATAACGAACGCACGACTGGATGTCCTGTTGATTGAAGGCATCGATCCGAACTTGAAACTGGGTGGGAAACGTTGAGGCTGCCGCTTCCACAATAGGATAATCCCGTTTCGAGTAGCAAACATGTAATGCAATATCAGTAGAACAAGCGTGGTCTACCAATCGACCGAGAAACGAAACCAAGCCCCCGCTGATATCGAGCTCAAGCGCGGTCAGATCATCGAGAAACATAAATATCGACTTCTCCTGACCCAGATTGATTAGGGACTGGAAGAGAGCATCCTGCAAGTCCTCAATACTCATGTTAAGTTGGCCCGCATAAGTCGTGTGAACCCAGTGTGTGAGCCCCTCTTCTGGGATTGCTTGGACTAGTAGAGCCTGCAATATCTGAGATAAATCTGGGATCTGCAGAGAATCATAGAAGAGTCTGATAATAAGAGGCTGGGGTGGCAGATTCACTTCTGACCGTAACCCCCAAGGATTCATCGCTAGCGAGGCGAGTAGACACGACTTCCCGGACCCGAACGACCCCGTAACGCACAGTACGCTTTGTCTCTGGCGGATCCAGTCTCGGAATTCATTGGTGTGGTAGATCCAGCGACATGTTCCTTGAGCTGCAATGCTGTTGTACCTTTCCACAGATCCTCCGAAGGCGAAGCGGCTGCCTTCCCTTAGGGCCGCTTTCAAGCGCTCCCGCTCAGCCACTACTGATCTGTCAGTATACTTGTCACCAGTCGCTACAGCGACTTGCGAGTATTGGAAATGCATGCCTTGTTCACATGCTTCTAGAGCCTCTGCCACGTCGTCGACTCCACTCGGATCTACCATGATCACAGAGTCGAGCTTAAATCTCCTTGCGTGTAACAAATCATTCGGGCACCGCAGACCGTCAAAGGGCGACGGGAAGCTTCGAAGATAGCTTATATACCCCCACCAAATCTCCCACGCTATCACTTGTCGCATGTCGGTAGGATTGCGGGCGCTAAGATGCGTCATCCTTTAGGACGCCTTTTCATTTGAAATCCAATTCTACCTAATCTGACTCGCGCCACGTCAACAACGAATCTCCCGAGACACTAATGCAAGCATCGTGCCTCTCGCTCCTTCGTTTTGCTGGCCGGTACCGCCGTGGGCGGCCGAATTTAGAAAAAGGTCCAATCCGCTTATGGACCATTCTGGTCTCCTATGTAAATGGCCTACCGCATCGATCATCAATTGCAGTCCTTACACCCTCGACAGACTTTTACAAAAAGCAAAGAGCAAAAAGCAAAGAGCAAAAAGCAATGACCAGACTGGGGCTCGATCCCAGGACCTTATCGGTGTTAACGATACGTGATAACCAACTACACCATCCGGCCGATTGATGACTAACATCAAGGGTCTGCGCTCTGTTGACAGGAGCCACGAAACCATTCGCCCTCCATTAGTTACGATCTCATTCCCCCATCATCCATCAAAATCTCCCGCGCTACGAACCCTGCATGATAATACCCTAACTCTGACCTTCCCATCTATCATAAAGGTCAGTCGGGAGCATATTGGGACGCTCCGCCCGCGAGATCACGAGCTCCTCGTGACGCGAATCGTAATCCAGCGTCGCTTTCTGGCCACTTCTGGGCACCGAGGCGATAATCCACTTCAATAAGGCCACCAGCCGCTTCAGATCGGCCTGATGGTTCTTCTCCCATGCTTTGAGTTCCCGTCCAACGTGTCCCGGCCAACACTCCCTGAACATGCCCTTCTTATCGTAAGAGCCACAGACCAGCAGCGAGGTCTGGGACACCCACATCTGGGGCAGAACCTTGTCCATCTCCACTTTTCTTCCGGAGGCCGAGGTCTTGATCTCGAGAATGGAGTCCGGCGGAATAATTAGGCCTTTTGCGCAAACCCTCAATGATGAGTGCCGGGGGATCGGAATTGGAGAGTCGGAGATATTCAACGAGACCAGCATCGTGGACAGATCGTGGCCTCCTCTCTGCTCCACGTAGCCATCAGCCTTGTATCGGACTATACAAGACAATTCTTCCAAGTCGTAGGACGTGATCCGGTAGTGACTGGTGCTGCCTGCGACACAACTGGTGGTGGTCGCTTTCTCAAATTCCTGACCGTATCCACGGAACCGCGTGCGAGGTATACGCTCCCGGGTCGACGCCTCCTCGCAGCAGAGAAGGGCGGTCTTGCCCTGTCGCTCAATGTGGATCGTAAGGGTAGCAAGCGCCCTCTTGTCGAGATTCGGGCTGATGACCGATAATAGCTTGCGGATGGTGCTGCGGTCCGTCACAAGGTCAACGCATCGAATGTCCAGATCTGGCTGTAGGAGGTACAGCGCGCGGAAAAGGGGCTCCATTGGTCTGGCTGGATGGCGCGCCGCGTTCTCTGAATGACCATCCTCCGCGGGGTCCTTGGGGACCTTGATCTCACATTGGCCAGGTCGCCAGGGGGGCGTCCAGCGATTGGGACACCCGGGAACGGCGATGGTAGGCTCGGGTGCTTCGATCCAGTTGTAGGATGCCAGGTGATGGACGTTGCTGATGGTCGCTGCGGCTTGGCTAGTGGGTTTCAGGTCACTTAAGGGCAACGTGGAAATAATGATGGCTTGCATAGTAGAGGTGTGAGTCTCACAGAAATGTGGCATGTGGGTTGAATGAAGAATGAACTGGATTGTGGCTAAGGTGGTCGCAGTTATAGCCAAAAAGGAGCGAAGAAAGCAACAAGGCCAGTGCTGGTCTATGTGGCTAGACACATGTCATCCTACTGAGTGAGCGTTTCTCAGGCTCCCAACTTGAAGAAGAGGGTGATTCATTCTGTCTTCTGACCTACTCATTGTCCCGCTGTTTGCCTATGAGCAAACGGTGATGCCACGCGGCTGCGTACATTTGACATATCAGCTGAGTGTGTATCACCTCGTGCTGTCACAGTGACCTTCCACAAAGGACGATGGGCCCAGAACCACCGCTCGGGCTTATTCACTATTATGCTGCATCATACATTTCCAGCCGGCATTATCCGCCCTAACTGTTTTCCCCCCGGAGAGAAAGTCCTCGACCAGAATCGGGAAATATATACACATAAGCCTATGAAGGTAATCCACCTTATACTGTAGGTTAAAAACAACAAGGCCTAAGAGGTTCAATGTTCCCGGGGAACACCATACCAATCATGGATTCCTCGCGATGGGTTTGTCGGCCATAGGCAAGTGTGAGGGTTAAACAGATATCGACCCTTACAGAGGATGTGTTGTGATTTTGTTTTTGGAGGTAGCTAACTTTTCCAAATTGAATTGTAGAACAATTACAATCAGTGGATATATTCTAGCACATACGACCACAGGGTGTGGAAAACAGGGCTTCCCGTCCGCTCAGCCGTACTTAAGCCACACGCCGGAAGGTTAGTAGTTGGGTGGGTGACCACCAGCGAATCCCTTCTGTTGTATGTTTTTTGGGTCTTTTTATTCATCGCCAGTATCAGTGTCCCGTCATGAACTTCTCCACCCATCCATCTGTTAAAGACTAGCAGCCAGGCTGTCAGTATACCGTTACTGAAATGGCTCCTAGCCAACATAGAACGAAGACGGGTCACATCTACGTGACTTAGGAAATCACGCCGTTTTTCAGGTTGCGGGAGTATTACCTTTTTTTTCCCAACGTAGGGCTCTGGAGTGTCAGCCGAGGTATGTCTGAAAGCCTCATGGATAATTAAGCCGCGCACCAGACATCCGGGATTGACGTGTTGTCATGTCCATGCACGGCTTTGGGACTTCCGAACGGGCTGCGCCTTCTTAGTCTGCTTCAGGCTAGGCCAGGGGTAACGTCAGCCCACCAGGTACCGTGCATCGTCTCCAACCCTGAGACCCTGAGACCCTGAGGGTAAGATCGACATCCGCTCTTTCTGCTCCCCCCTCGATCAACTTCCCTTCTGCCCACTCCGTACAGACCCCAGACCCCAGACCCACAAATCCACCAGCCCAAATGGCAGCACGAGTATCGCGAAGACTATGGCAGCTGAGTCGTCGACACCATGGCAGGCTGCCTATGCCAAAACAACGATCCGGGCTTCTCCCTTTCACCCGCGTACACCTGGAATCAGGAGCGATCGTCGGACTGCCAAACGTGGCCCGACGATTTGCCACACATACCGATTTCGAGCCACCAGTCCAGAGGAAAAGCTCCAACGTGGATGCCACCGCATTGCGTTCATCCGGGCCCACACAGCCGCACTGGGCAAGCCAAGACTCACCCATTGGTACGTACTGTACTGCATTGCGGCCTTATCTTCACTCCCGCTGCATCAATCCTGTATGGAGACATCCGAGGTAACAGATAAATCCATCACCAGTTGACCGGTTCCACGAGCCCCAATTCATCGCCAACTTCGTCGCGTTTGCCGTGGACGGCCACCTCCCCAACGGCACGACCACCAATCTCCCACTCCTACAACCCATGGAAGCTCGGCTCCTGGAAGAGCCGACCGCGGCGTGGGCTCCAGTCGATACGCCCGGTCCGCCCCCTAGTGTGACCTGCGCGATAGGCAAGGTCCTGGGTCACTGCGGCAGCCACCAAGATCCCTCCCGCCTCTGCCTCGTGGGCAAAAACATCCACTTGATGAAGGCCCGCCTCCGTGACGGGCTGGTCCCGCTCTCCGAGACCCAGTGGCAGGAACAAGACCTCGACAACCCCGCAAATCTGGAGCGTGCCTGCGAGCATCTGACCGCCGTGGGAGTCGTCTTCGAGTACCTGCGAATCAAACAGGTGAGCACGAATCTTCGAGACCAGTTTAACTTGATCTCCGACGAGCTGGGCGAGGTGCAGTGGGCCCTGAACGCGCGGCGGCGGGCGAGGCCGGATCAGTTGGCGGAGCTTCCGGACACCCTCGATCTCCGCGCTCTGTGGGCGGAATACGTGTGCGCCGTGTATGAGGTCATGACCCGCACCGCGCACGCATGGGTGGTGGGCCACCTGGCAAGGTTGACGGAGCGGATGGTGGCTGAATTCTGCGACACGGCGGCTGTTGATCAGACAGACCTTCTGGCTCGGCTGACGAAGTTCGATCGGCGGTGGCGCCTCCTCGCTGATATCACGTATCTCGCTGATGTCGGGTTCTGGATGCCCCTGGAGGGGTATAAGGGGTACCGTGTGCCCACCGGCATTGTGGCGGGGTTGCATCATCCGCAACTACGGGACATGGAGGAAGCGTATGCGCAACGGCTCCCTGAGGTGCTCGAGGCACGGCGGCACGCGGCGCCCGACTTAGAGATCCCGCTGGCGAGCGAGATGAGCGAGATAAGTGAAGAGGAGAAACTTTCGAGGGCCCTCGCATGCCTACGGAGAGTTAGATCATTGGAGACGGAGGCGCGGGATCAACTTCGCTTGGAAATGCGCGGTTCGTTGTCGCCCCCGCTAACGGAGCTGCCTCCGGCTCCGTGGATCCATAGGGTCCTCCGAAAATGTGCGAGAACAATCACCGATTCACTAGAGGATGCCGGCGCGCAGACCGTTGGGTTCGCCGTTTACCGCGCTGCATGTCATGACATCTCCGACGAGGAGTGGGGGGTGGTCAGAGCAAAGGTGGAAGAGCATGTGGCCGCGTGGGGCGACCATGAGCCGGGCGCGGAGGAGGTGAAGCCCCTCCTGAAGCTCGAGTGGTTCGATTGCAGGGAATTGGGTATCGATCCTAAGGATACCGAGGCCGTGCGAAGGTTTGTCTCAATGTCCACTATATTCCCTATCTATTTTCTTTTTCTTTTCTTTTTTTTTTATTCATCATGCGGGAACCCCACTAACCCCAGCCATGAGCATCACGCAGCCACTTCCGTAATCTCCGCACGCAACACCCTCTGCTAAACCAATCGAGCTTTCTCATGCTTGACCCCTGGAGTGCTAGCTCATACATGAAAAAAGACCAAGACAAACTCCCCAGGGACTTCCGCCCTGATATCCTTGCCATCGATGCGGACTTCACGCCGTCATCCGTCCCCGACGAGAGAAAGGCAAAGTCGCCTGCCTACACCGGGCAGATGCGGATCCTTGGGAACCTGGTCTGGAGTGAACTGTATGCGCTGTCTGTGATGCAGCCGACGGAGTTGATGGACCTGTGGTTACTGGCGATGGAGCACCCGCAGAAGGTGTACACGGGGGCCGTGGTGCCAAGTCAGATACAAGAGTGGCGAGAGCAGAATGTGCTTCAGGACGCGATGATTGACTCGTATGAAAGGCTTTTGCAAAGGAAGGATCCCAAGGCTGCGCAGGCAGTGAGGGAGATGAAGGAGGGGAAGTATGGCTTTTGAGAGGCAAGAGAAACGCAGTAGTATGGCGGCTTTCGCATGGCCAGAGAGGAAGACCCCCCTCGTTTCTGTAGCCGGTGGAGAAGATTGATGATATGTACAACTACACCTCCAAGACTGCGTCTGCTGATTTGTATCAGTTACTGTCGGCGTTCGTGAAGAATCCAGCCCACGTGATCCGAGGCGATGCACCAAGCGCGTTGCCCACCTTGAGAACTCAGACAATCCAACTTCAAATCAAAAAATATTTAGAATAGCTCACCCCTAAGACCTGGAATTGTATACAGGACTGATAGTCTTGCTGTTTAGTAGAAAGATAGAATTGCAATAGAATTATAAGTAGAATTGGTCTTATGACAGTGGACTATAATACTTCGATGGTCACGGGGAAAGGTCCAACAAATTCGAATGTTCGTATCAAGCAGTAAGGTAATGCAGGTGGGGCAATCAATCATGGCAGCCTTGGAACGCCTCATTAGGTACTGTCTTCGCTCATCAAAGCTGCTTATCTATCAACGGTATACCCTTCATTGCCCTCCAAGGCGTCTCATTCTCTACAGGCACTTCATGCAGCATCTACCGGATTCCGACATGATCCTTCAAGTCCCAGTTACTCATTCGTGGAGGACTACCAAATAGCAGCCGACGTGCATCTCTGGAGACCACGTTTTATGGAAGAGAATATGAGATTTCCCGCCTGGGTCGGGTCTTCGTCTTCTTTTCTCTCCCGTCCGCATTTCTTCACACGTACCATCCTGCCATCATCATCAGCAGTCTTCGTTTACCTCGTTTCACCTGGGTTCATTGGATGTCGTTACAATATTCGAGAACAGAAAGTAAGAAGGAAGCAGAGAGATGGAAATATTATCAACTGAAAACAAAGTGACGAACCGCACTACACATCAGCTTGCCTTACTGATTGAACAGAACATGTTCTCCTTGACATGCAATCAAGATAAACTGGAGCAGTACTCCTGACCTGACCTTCATGAAGCCCCCGCACAATTCTCTCAGGAGCTAGTACACTCCTCAACAATCTCCTCGACAGCCTCTCTCCACCTCATCAACAACGCATGCACATCCTCCTCAGCGTGCATGGCCCGACTGTACAAGATACTCAAATCCATCACGCCGTCCCGTGCACCGCAGTTGAAGTCCAGCACCGACGGCCGGATGTTCCGGGGGTCCTCCATGGACGTCTCCACCGCCAGCCGACGGACCGCGTCAAAAGGCCCCCCCGTGCTGCCGGTGTGATACGCCCCGGCGTAGTTGAACATGAGGACGGGCGCATCGACCGCGCCCGGACGATCGGTCGAGACGGCAAAGTCGGCGCCCTGAGAGGCCGTGCGCCGCGTCGCCTTGGTGCCCGACACCAGAGCTGGGATCACACTGGTCTTGTCGCGGGTGCTGCTGCGCCCGCTGCTGCTGTCGCTGTCGCTGTCGCTGCCACTCGGGGTGTAGCTGCCGCTGCCACTGGGAGTGTGGCTGCTGCCGCTGTCGGTCGCTCCGCCGGGAGGGAGGGCGAAGACCGCGTGGTAGAGATATGTGAACCATCCGACGGTTCGCGACAGGTCGAGCGCCTCGTTCTGGAGCTCGCGGCCGTGCGATTCGAGCGTCAGCTCGACCCGGCGGATCTGGCGCCAGCGGTAGAGGGCGAGGGCCAGTCCCGCGAGGAGGAGCTCGACCGGCTCGGTGCCGTGCATCTTGTTGGCCTCGGTCAGGCAGAGCTGGGTCAGATCCGCGGCGAGACTCGTTTCGACGATTGCAACAGTGGCTTGGAGGTTCTGGTGGCGCCGCGAGGCAAACCCGGGGACGATGCGGTGGTTCTCATGCGGTGACTCTGGACACTGAGCAGTATCCACGGCCCGGGGGAGAGCCGACTTCTGCCTCTCGCGGACATGCAGAGACCAGCGACGGAATGAATCGCCTTCGGGCAAGATCGATCCGCCAGCGAGGATTTGTTCGAGGTCGTCGAAGATTATCTGCCATGAGACAATGTCGACGGCGAGATGGTGGATTACAATGAGACAGTAGGTTGCGGATGGAGTCTCGATCCATGCCAAGGCAGAAACGGGTCCCTTGGTTATGTCCAGCGAAGCTTGCGCTTGTGGGATGATCGATTCCATCGCTTCCTCTGAGGACACGGAGTGACGGGTCACGGCATAATCCCGGGACGATGAATGGGTGGGAATGTATAGCCGGGGTGGCGTCAGAGAGGAATTGCATCGAATGCGCAGAGAAGGATGAATCTCGGTGATGCGTTGCCACGCTTCCACCGTGTCGGTGAAAGTTACCGAGCCGGCCATTCGGAGCAGGTGAGCCTGATTGGTCCAGTTGGGATTGGCCTTCTGCTGATCGATGTACCAGTCCATGATCGGAATCGGATGGATGTTACCCCAGCTGGTGAGTTTGGTGTCTGAAACCATGGTCGCCGGAGACTTGTACCTGACGTTGGCGGCAAGCTCGGCTACTGTCGCATGCGCGTAGACGTGGTTGACAATGAGGGTGAACCCCGATCGTCTTAGAATCGAGCAAAGACGAATGGCGGAGATGGAAGTGCCGCCCATGGCAAAGAAGTTACTGTTCGCAAAGATATCCCGGGCTTTCAAGATCTGACGCATCGCGTCGGCAATCAGGAACTCTTGCTCGGTCTCCAGCGGCAGATTTGCTCCTTGCTCATGGGCTTCGACACTGTACGACAGCAGCTGGGTGTCACTTAGGTCGGCCACAAGAGCAGTGGCCTGCTTTCTGTCCGTCTTCCCGTTTACATTCATGGCCAGGAACGAGACGGGAATACACAAGCTTGGGACAGCGTAGCGGGGGAGGGTGGAGAGGAGCTGAGAGTGAACTTCCGAGACAGTGGCCTGGAAGTCCGTAGCATCGAGAGCTTGCATGTCAGTCTGTCTCACGGCAGACCCACGTCCACTGGGTTCGAATAGAAGTGCTAGATGGCTTGTGTTGCCGCGGGTGACAACCATAGCAAGCGCATTATGCATCGCAGGATGTGAGAGAGCAGTGTTGGAAATCTCCTCGAGCTCGACGCGCTGGCCGTGGATTTTGGTCTGCGTGTCCATGCGGCCCAGGTAGGTGATCGATTGATCGTGATTTCTGATAGCGTAATCGCCTAGCACTTGTCAGCTGAATGCAAACCTGCAATACAGAGGGGATACATACCGGTTAGGTAAACACGTCCCAAGAGAGGGTGATCCACGAACGCACGGTTTTCTTCCGGGCGATTGAGATAGCCACGAGAAAGCTGAACTCCTCCGATGGCCAGCTGTCCGATTGTTCCAACCGGACACAACCCGAGCTCTTCAGTGACAATGAACGCCGTGTTTCCCGTGGTCGGTGTTCCGATATTGTTGGGCTCCAAGTCGCGACGCACGCGCGACACAAGGCTGTAGATACAGGTCTCGGTGGGTCCGAAAGCATTGAGGACAGTGACTCGCTCGGCCCAGACATCACGGACCTTGGTGGTCATTGATTCACCACTACTGGACAAAACCTTCAAGGCCGGCGCTTGCTCGGGGGTGAGAAGGCTCATCATCGTGGGTGATATCAAGATATGGGTGATTTTCATCCGGGACAAGATAGAGTGGAAGTTGGAAAGGAGGAACTCTTTACCCCCAAGGCACAGAGTCGCACCGGTTGTCAAGGATGCGAAGACATCCATGATCGAGATATCAAAAGTCCATGGAACAAATTGCAAGAAGCGGCTGTCCCGCCCACACTCATACAAAGCACGAAAGGCCAGCGTCGCGTTGAGCAGAGGGAGATGCTCTATTTGAACCCCCTTGGGCTTGCCGGTAGATCCGCTCGTATACAAAATGTAGGCCAGATCGCTTGGTTGAAGGTTGTCAGCGACAACGGTAGGCGCTTCAGTAGTGGACACAGCTGAGGGGAGATTGTACAGGGGAACCCGATGAGCAGTGGCCTTGTGGAGCTCCTGCAAGACCGTTTTCTGATCGCTATTGAGGGCCTGTGTCGTCAAGATCACTTGGGGCTGACAGTCCTCCACGATCGTGACGAGTCGAGCGACAGGAAGGCTCACTTCAAGAGGAACCCAGGCCATTCCGCAATTGAGAACAGCTAGAATGGAGGCAATGCGATCAATCCCGGCATCCATGAAGACACCGACCTTGTTGTCGACTCCCTCTCTGAAAGAGATCAATCCGGCGGAAATATGCTCCACCTTGTTCCAAAGCTGCCGGTATGTCACTGTTTCTTTACCCTCGAAATCACAGGCGATCTGGTCGGGAAATTGCGCAGCTTGATCACGCACGAGCTGGTGGACAAATTTGGGAGCGGCTCTCTCGCGATTGACCGCGTCAATTGTTCGCTGTTGAATTTCCACCAGTTCTTTCTCTCCCGGGGTGAGAATATCCAAGTTACCAATCAAAATTCTATCGTCTGAGGACTGGCTGACCGCATGAAGCAGGCTCTCAAAATGCTCGCACAGTATATCGACTGACTTCCTCTGGATCCTACTCGTGTCGTACTCCACATTAATACTGACGTTCCAAAGCGCCTTCTGCTCACCGAGGGTCACAGAAAAGGTGACGGGGAACTTGGACTGTCCGGAAGTCTCGCTGTCTGTTTCTCGAAGCAGGTTGTGTGCGTCAATGAACCCATCGAAGACATCCTTAGATGCCTCATGGTAGACAAACATCAGAGGCAAATCATGTGTGCCAATCTTAGCAGCGTCCAGGATTTGGTCGTAGGGAAGATATGACTTTTGCAACACCCGGAACAGATTCGTAGACATCGACTTGAGGAATGGTCCAAGTAGGCAATCCCCCGACAGTTGCGCACGCACCGGGACAGTGTTGATGAAGCACCCATACATGTCGGTGGGAACTTGGTCGGCTCTTTGCGAGGCAGGGATTGTAACTGTGGCATCAGCCAGGTTCCAGACCCGTCGCAGCAGGATCATGTATAGAGAGAGGAAGGCAGAGAAGTTGGTCAACCCCTGCTTGCGGACCCAACCGAGGCTCTCTTGGGGCAAGGTAAAGTCGTAGTGGCACATGGCGCGCTGCGGCTTGCCCGATCCAACATGGAAGGGCGGAATGTTCACCGGAATGAAATCCGACAGATACTCCTGCCAGAAGCGTTTTGACTCAGCTTGCATGTCTGAATCTTGGAGGAGCTTCTGTTCTTGCTCCGCAAAGTCAGCATACTGCGGTCCCCGCCCGGTGGTTACCACGGGTGTTGCGTCAACCCGACCTGCCCGTCGAGCGACCTCGTGCACAAGTTGTCGCATGGACTGTTCATCGATGATGATGTGGTGGAAATTGAGAAACAGAAAGCTAGAATCTCCCGGGAGCAGGAAGAGAAACACACGGCCCACTGGCCCCTCTTCCAAATCAAACACGGCTGCAGCATCCTTGATGCACATATCCCGCATCAGGTGCATTGCATCATCCCCATCCAAGGAGGCAAGATCACATCGCCGGACCTCTACTTGAGAGGTAGCATGAAGTTTCTGTCGCAATGCGTCGCCGCCAGAGACAAACGTGGTACGGAAAATTGCATGCTCGTTTAGGATAGACACGATGGCCGATTCAACTGCGTCCGGGAGTAGGCCGTCAAGTTTATAAAACGAGGGCACATTGTAGGTGGCGTCTGCCAGAAGGACTTGGGCACAGTAAAACCGGGTCTGAATCGAGCTGGCCGGCACAAGTGCTGTAGATCCACGATCGAACCTGGACACCGCTGGCAATTCCAGTCGTACTGGTGATTGCTGGTTCACATCGGGGACCTCTATCCCAGCAGCTAAACCCTCCAAGGTTGGGACTTCAGCAACATGGCGGAGGGTCAAACGACACTGGGGGAGATGTTTACGAATTTCCGACAGGAACCTCATCACCAAGAACGAGTCCATGCCGAGCTCGAAGACATTTCGCTCCATTCCCACTGCGCGCAATCCAAGGGTGCGGCAGCAGGCGTCATGGAGTACGTGTTCCACCGGCGTAACGGGAGGCTTGCCTGACTCGTCCTCCGGAGTCTCCTGGTGGGTGATGAGGGATCGCAGGAGTCGGTGGTCTGCCTTACCACTTTGCCGCAGGGGAACCTTATTGACCTGGATCCAGATAGATGGAATCATGGCCGATGACGCCTTCGCCTTCATAGACTCTCTGAGAGCCTTGAGTCGGACGTGCTCATTGGGATTGAGTGTTTCAGCGCTGAGCTCCGAGACCGGCCGTTCGGGCTCATCCGCCCAAACCACAAATGCGACCAGCTTCTCCTTATCCTTCATAACTAACGCGCGCCGCACAAAGTCACTCTCCTCGATCATCGAGTTGATGCCGCTCAGCTCCAGCCGTTGACCGCGAATTTTGACTTGGTCGTCTCCACGACCGCAGTGGATGATGTGACCCTCGGAGTCGTAGTAGGCCACGTCGCCGGAGTTCCAGAGTCTACCATATTTAGGATGATTGATGAAGACGCGGGCAGTGAGTTCCGGCTTGTTGAGATAGGCCTTGAACAGCTGGGAACCACCGAGCCAAATGGTGCCAATGGCATGTCGGGGGCAGAGCTTGCCGAAGGCATCGAAGATAAAGGCCACCACCGAGGCGAACGGGTGACCAATCGACCGGATATTGCTTGTCGGAGTGACGGGTCCGAAGTAGCTAAAAAATGGTTCAGCAGTTTGAGCATCAGAGGGCGAAGTTCCACTTACGATCCAACAGTATTTTCGGCCGGGCCACAGGCATTGATCAGCCGGGTTGACGACTTGGTCCAATCCGCGCGTACCTTTTCATTCTGCGGCTCACCTGCAGTGACCAGAACGCGGAAGCAGCCAACAAAGGGTTCAAGTAGCGAGATAACAGTTGGAGTAAGGTCTGCAGCGGTGGGACGGAGAGCGCGGAAGACGTTGTGCAGATCAGACAGAAGCAGCTGCCGGGGAGCCGTACACAGCGTTCCCCCCTCGACAAAGGTGTGGAAAAGATCCTCCATGCTGGCATCAAACACGGGGCTTGCAAACTGAAAGGTGCGATCTGCAGCCGTACCCTGGAACAAGTGGGCAGCAGCCTCCCGGAAATAAGTCACGGCGGAAGAATGAGGAATCATGACACCCTTGGGAGCCCCGGTCGTGCCCGATGTCCACAGAATGTAAGAGATCGTGTCCGGAGTGGCTCCACAAACGATGGGGGCCGTCTCCTCGACAGAGAAGTCAACCGAATCAATCTGCAGAGTTGGACAGGGCAGGTCTTCAGGGGTCCCTATGTCGGCAATCACCACCTTGGCTGAACATTCGGTGACGATGCCCGTCACCCTGTCGGCTGGCCATGTTCCATCCTGAGCCATCGGGGTAAAGGTTGCACCGGTCTTCAACACCGCCAACACTGATATCACGTAGATAGTTCCCTGGTCCACAAAAATGGGGACAATATCACCCACCTGGACGCCGTACTCTGCTTGCAACAGCCTCGCGAGAGTGGCAGCCTGTTAAAGTTAGCCTCAATGGCTGGGAATCACCATGGGAAAGTTTTACCTTGTTATCCAGCTCCTGATATGTTGTCAAAGTGTGTCGCTCACCATCCCAATGATCTACAGCAAGGGAATCAGGCTGTCTAGCAGCAGTCTGTTCGAAAAGCTCGTGGAGCAAAACATCGCGACACGGTGGTTTGACGGTAGAGAAGTTGGCAAATGCCTCCATCATATCCCGCTGCTCAGGAGTGCAGAGGTCAATGTCCTTCAACGGAGTGTCGCACAGTGCAAATGCGCATTGTAATAGCTGGACATAGCCCATTGCAATCTCTTGCATGTAAGAGGCCTCGAACTTGGAGCGATCGTACTGAAAATCCAGAACAGTGCCATCTTTACTGCTGGTGAGGGTCAATTGCAAGTCAAATGCCACCGGATGTGAATTGAAAGTGTCCCTAGTGATGTCCACAATATTGTTGGTAGCAACGGAAGCACCTTGCTCTTGGGCAACGAAGATGACCGAGTGCTCGCTGACCGTGGTCTTGAGCTGAGCGAGGACATCTTCGAATGGAACGACGACTGTATCCATTGCAAAGTTGACGGATGCAGCGGTCTGTTCGAGGAACTGTCGCAACGTTTTCGCGCCGTCACGGACCGAGCGGACGAGGGCTGTATTTACCATGTTGCCAAAGACGTCACCACTTGATGCCAATGCTCCACGCATCGATACCGGAATGAGGACTCCCAGCTCTTGCGTCGAAGTGTACCTGCACCGGAGATTAGCAGCTACAAATACATCACTGATATCATACGTACCGATGGAGAAGGAGTTGGAAGAGACCCAGTAAAGCAGAAAACCACGAGATGCCATCTCTCGAGCAAGTTTGCTTGAATTGTTCAAACTCAGATGATGGCACAAAGTGAACGATATTGGCAGACCCTCGAGCAGCAGCCTCCACGGATGGGGCGGGCCAATTCGTGGTATCGAAAGGAGGGACATCATCCAAATGTTTTAGCAGATCTGCCATGGACTTGTCGTAGAGTGGACTGCCAGGACCGTAGTGGGACACCAGACCTGCGTACTTGACAGTTGATCCGAATTTGTGTGCTGAGGACCGGTTCACATAAACATCCAGAATAGTCTCCAGCATCTGCTGTGTGGTCCATTCGTCCACCAGGATGTGGTGGATGTTGTAAAAGATTGCAATGTTCTCCGCGCCACGATCAAATACGATGAACAATGCCATGGGGCCATTCTCCAGGTCCCAGCATCGCTGCGCATACTGGCGACTCGTCTTCTTAATTTCTGTGAGATCCTCCATTGCAACAAGCTCCACGGGAACTGCTGACTCGGACTGAAGCGTCTGTTGAAGACTGCTTTTGTCACTGTTCCACGTGAACGTCAGCCGGAAGGCATCGATGTGGTGGACGACATAGCGTATGGCCTCGGCCATCCGAGAGGCAGAGACATCTTTCAGAGTCAGCAGACTGCAGACATTGTAGGTTTCATCCTGGAGTCGTTGCTGGGCGAGCCACATCCGACGCTGGGTCGAGAGTGCTTCGACCTGATCACCATGATGCAGAGATACACTTTTTGGCAAGGCGGGGATTGGTGATGCGGAGTCCAGTCGAGCTGCCAGACGTCGAGCGTTTCCAGCCGAGTTGAGTTCGGAGAATGATAACTCTCGATCAAAGTGATGCGACACGATGGCACGAAGCTCCATTAGGGGCAGAGAGCTGAGACCGATTGAGGTAAACGATGCTTCTGCATCGATGGCTTGAGTGCCCAGCAAATCACTGATTACCTTCAGAATATAGGATTCAGCCTCCGTCTGCGCTCCCTGCTCGCGGGAACATCCCGCCTTGGATGCGTTTTCCATCCTAGACTTCACCAGTTGAGCCAGCTGTCTTCGGTCTACCTTCCCGCTGGTGTTGAGAGGCACTGTGCCATGGAGGAAGTTGGTCGGAACAAGCTGGGCTGGCAATCTTGCCTCGCAGAACAATCTCCAGGTGGTATCGCTCAATAGTATCTCTGCCGATTCCTTTTGCTGGACGACTGCTATCAATTGATTCCGCCAAACCGCCACCCCAGCGCTCAACACACCTGGTGCAGTGATTAGGACATTCTCCACTTCCTGCACTTCGATTCTCTGCCCAGATATCTTCACTTGACTATCCTTTCGCCCGAGTATGCGGATATTCATGTCGGGAGTATACACTCCCAGGTCGCCCGTGCAGTAAAGTGAGAGGTTTTGGTCCAGCCCGGGCATCGTCGTCATCGCTTGCACAGTAAGATCAGGCTCTCCAACATATCCATCGAACAGTTGCTTGCCTGCGATGCAAATCTCACCGACCTGGCCGACACGAGGAACAAGCCCATGTTGATCCCGGAGTAACACGAAGTTACCAGGAATGATTTGTTGGATGGTGGACACGTCGCCATGGTTGACAATTTGGGTGGCAGACACCTGCACTGCGGCCTCAGTGGGACCGTAGCCGTCGAAAAGTCGTAGGCGAGCGGCCCATGTTTCGCGGAGGCTAGTGGAAAGCTTCTCACCACCAGACACAAGTGTCTGGATAGTGATGCAGCGGTCGGGGTCAAGTAAACGCATCACACTGGGGGTCAAGTGAAGAGAGGTGATCGAGAATCGGGTCACGACCTCATTCAGATCCGATCTCAAGTCATCCTCAGACGCAAACCACAGTGTAGCGCCTGTGGACAAGCATCCATAGATGTCAATCACAGAAGCATCGAAGATGTAGTTGGCAAACAGCAACATTCGAGTGCCGGCTCCAGTGTTGTAAATACGAGCGGTCTCTCGAACAGCATTAGATACAGCACCGTGAGACAGAATGCAGCCTTTAGGCTCTCCGGTCGTTCCGGAGGTGAAAAGAACATAACATGTATCATTGGGACGCACCCCGGGTAGGGCAGGGTTGCCTGTGGATGCTGCACCATTCTTCGTGAGTGTCTCAATGAAGGCTACCTTCAGGCCCATCGCCTGGATGTGCTGGACCGTTTCAGGAGAGAGAATGTCTCGATCAAGCACGATTATCTGTCCTTGGACCTTTGATATCAGTCTTTGCAAACGGAGCAAGGGTGCCTTAGGGTCCAATGGGCAATATGCCGCACCGGCCTTGAGGACACCCAGCATAGCAACGATCATATCGGGACATCTAGAGAAGACAATTGGCACCACATCACCTGGACGGACATTCTCGCGGATAAGATTGGATGCAACTTTCTCCGACCTCTCGTCTAGCTCACGGAAGGAAATAGATTCCGTTGAAGAGTGAAGGGCAACATTCTCTCCATGCTCAACGACAGTCTTTTTGAAAAGAGCATTTAGCGTATCTTCTGTCGCATGCTCCCGAATATGTCTTCGGTGGGCATCGTACAAAGACTTCACTTGTTCAAACTCGCGATAGTCCGTCGCCATTCCCAAACTCCCAAGCTTCTGCTCGCCATCTGATAACTGAATGACTTCAGAAAGCAGAGAGGCGAACTGGGACAGCCAAGACTCCGCCTCTTCGATACGCAGGAGATCGTTGGTCCATTTGAATACAATCTGTGTGCCTTGCAAGGTATGCTCAACAATGACCATGAACAGGAATTCGGAGAATTCACGCCCGTCGATCTCCGACAACGTAAGACTCTCATCGAATTGCTGCACGTGGTGGGTATCGAAGTTCTCGTAAACAAGCACCGTATCGAATGGACTTTTTGATCCTTGGGCCTTAGCAAATATCTGGGAGAGAGCGACATGCTCGTGGGGAATGGCGGAAGCAAAGTCTTGGGCCAAATGCTGAAGAAGCGAAGACATCGTTGCATGGTCGTCAAGGTGAACACGGACGGGGAGAGTGTTGATAAACAGGCCAACCATCTCATCGATGCCCTCCACCGCAGCGTTTCGGCCGCTGGTAGTCAGTCCGAAGGCAAGGTCGGATCGACCGGTCACCCGGGCAAGAAAAATGGCAGTCACAGCCTCGAGAACGGTGGCCCCGGTGACCCTGTGCGCTTTGGCGCAATCGGAAATCTGTTCCGGTGTAATACTGACAATCAGCCTTTTGGTCTTCATGGCCGATTCACCTGAGGCTTGGAGGCCTTGTAGTGCATGTGGGCGAACTTCAAACGGTTCGAAGCCATCCAGATAGGATGTCCAGTAATCTAAAGAGGATCTTGGATCGCGTGCCAGATCCATGGCGAGAAATCGAGCGGGGGAGGGACGAGCACATAGGCTACCGACGCCATAGGCCTCCGCTAGATCCTTCCACATAATTCCCAGGGACCATCCATCATTGATCGCGTGATGGATAGTGAGGACCAGGTGATGGGTCTCTGGGGAAGATTGGAAAACAGTTAGGCGATGGAAAAGATCTCCAAATGTGAAGCCTCGGTGGCGATCAGCTTCCAACCACTCTTCAAACTGGCTCCCCGAGGGGAGATCTAGTACATGAGGATGAAAATTGCTGTAGTCTGTCAATGGCTTCACGATCAGAGCAAAGTACTCGACGGTATCAGCGCTGTACACAGGAATGAAGGTGGTTCGCAAACTGGGGTGGGCCTCCTGTAATAATCGCCAGGCATTGCGCAGTCTCTGGAAATCCAAAGTCCCGTTCAGCGTCAGCATCACCTGGACAACGTAGCGACCATTCTGGGAGCTAGATTGCAAGAGCATAGCTTTCTGAATCTCGCGGATGGGCCAGACACCCTCCATGTGGGTCTCGTGCCAGGTGGTATTTGCTATCGCCTGTTGAATGTCTCGCTTTATATCCGCCGACTGATCTCGGGATGCAAGAAGCTTATAACCCGTGAAATTATCCCTTGGGAGAGCAACTTTGGTTTCAGGCTCTGTGCTTTGTTCCTGCACGCTCTCGAGGGCTGTGAGCAACGTTGACAGTGAGCTAGTCCGGTAGAGCTGGCCAACAGTACATCCTTGGATTCCTCCAGCCCTGGCCCGCGAACAAAAGCGAATGGCGGAGATGCTATCTCCACCCGAGTGGAAGAATGATTCTTGAAGAGAGACTTGATTGTCGGCAAGGCCCAACGTCTGTTGCCAAGCGCTGCGAAGTGCTTTTCCAATGGCATGAGAGTCGAATGATTCCAGTGCTGTCTCCCAGCTATTATCATCAGGGTCTGCACTGGTTTTAAGAGTCGCGTATTGTCGGACAGTGTCGAGGTCAGAAGCGGCGGTCTCCTCGAACCATCTCTGTAACAGCTTTCGATCGACTTTACCTGTGTTGCCTTGGGGGATCCACGAAATTGGAATCCAATATCGCGGAATCATCACATCATGTAATCTGTTCTCCAGTTGGGAGCGGAGGTGCAGAAGGAAAGGGGTTGTATCGGGGGATATCTTCAATGCCCAGTGCGTGGATCTCGATGCCGGCGCGCAGGAAGGATGATGCACAAACGCCACAAGCGTCTTGTCTGGCTGACCAGCAATCACAGCAATACACTTCCCTCCAGGAGACAAGATCGCATCGGCAGTAGCTTCGACATCGCTCAGATCGAACCGAATACCATGAAGCTTCACTTGATCGTCCTCGCGACCGATGAGATGCACGTTTCCATCCTCGTCATAGTACGCCAAGTCACCGCTATTGTAGATTCGCCCCACACGAGAGTCCTGCGAGAACTTGGAGTTTGCCGATTGAGGCGCCAGGTATCCTGTGCTCAGTTGCCCTAGTTTACCATCCAAATATGAGCCAATGTGCAAATACCCAACAGCCCCAGGCAAGACAGGCTGCTTGTTTGCGTCAAGAATCATGGCGCGCACTGGTGGAGTCATTCGGCCGATATTGCGCATCATGCCCTCGGGATCATCGCTGGGCGTGAAACGATGGATGAACCCAATGATGGTACATTCCGCAGGACAGTAAATGTTATACACATCAACCTTGCCCATCCACATCTTAGTCACTTCCCTCACCGGAGGCTCCCCTCCGAGGGACAGAGACTGGAGAGAAGGCAACGCGGAAGGTCCAGAGAGCGTGGCAACTACACTCGGGGTAGCTTCCATATGAGTGACTGCTAATGCCTGTAATGTAACCTCCAGATCGGTCACAAAGCTCTCGGAGGGCGCGAGGCAGAGAGTTCCTCCGGAGAGAAGAGGGCTGAGCATACTTGAGATGCTGACATCGAAAACAACATTGCTCAGGAGTGGCATTCTTGTACCCGGTCCATGGTGGAAATAGTCAATCAGACCCATCAAGCATGCGGCTGCGGAGCTATGTGGGATCGAGAAGCACTTGGGATTACCGGTTGATCCGGAGGTAAAGCAAAGCCACGCCCCCGAGGAGACCGGAATTGATGGCTGAATGGTCTCCGCCGACTCGTTTGCCCAGCTCGTCTCCTCAAACCGCAAAATCCCGATATTGGCGGGCCTCGGGATACGATTGACAGCGGAGTAATTCCCGGAGTCAGTGATAATGAGCGATGCGTTGCTTATAGACACTTTGCTCTCGTTCAGGATTATTTTGTGAGTCGGGTCGATCATAAGAAACGTAGCCCCTGATAGCAGGACCGCGAGGACGCTGATTACCAGCTTTGGGGACTTATCCATGGCAATGACTACAACTTGATCAGAGATGCCGTAAGTTCTCGTAATGAACCGAGATAGCATAGCTGAACGAGCATACAGCTGCTCATAAGTGAGCTTCTCCCCGGTCAAGTCTTCAATCGCCGAATGCCCGGGATATCTCTCCACGACCTCATGGAACAAATCCACTAATGTGAGCCCATTACTTTCAATCCACGCACGGCGGGTGTGTTCGGGTATTATTGGAGCCACAGCCCAACTATCGAGTGTTCGTGCATCCTTCGGCGAGATCGGATTCATCTGTATCAGGGGTGCCTCGAGGCCAGATTGAACGACATCTTGGAGTAACGATGCAAAGCCACGGCCAAGGGTCTGGATGAAAGATGCACGGAAGGCATCGAATCGATGTTGCAGGATGAGACGAGGGGGGCTGTAGTTTGGATCGATGTGAACAATCAGAGGGAAGTCAGCTCCCTTGGTAGGGAGCTGGATGTAATCCGCCGATTCCAGGAACGAACTGGCAGCTGAGGCCTTTTCAGAATTTGCTCGAAGATCATGAAGCACGAACATCACATTTAGCTGGAGGCTGGAACGACCGGTTGGTCTCTTTGCTGCTAGATTGGTGACCACCTCCTCGTAGGGTATGGAGTGCGAGATACAGGAGAGGAATGTTTCCTGTGTCCGGGCCAAAAGAGTCCTGTAAGTGTCGGTTGGTGCAACCGTACATGGGATCAGAACAGTGTTCAGACAGAAACCCACAACGTCGATGAATTCAGCGCTGACGCCGCGCTCAGTCGCTGGGACCGCCAACAGAAATTCGTTCTTGCGACTCACGCGCGCCATGAGGAGTTGAAACAAGGCAAGCCATCCCACGAACGCGGTGGATCCAGCACAAATCTGTTCTTGAAAACTCCGGAAGATGTCAGAGTCGAGATCCTGCATGATCAACTGGCTCTTGTCCCGTTCTTCGACCGACAAGGAAGGGACATGCGGAGGCAAGGGAGCGAGGTCTTCAGGGCGCAGTGAAGCCATTTCATCGCCGATTCGTTCCTCCCACCAGTGGAGGTGATTCTTGTATCCTTGCTGTAGCAAAGTGGAGCGCTGCCACTTGGCAAACTCGCTGTATTGCACTGCTGGGGATGAGTGTGGGTCCAAAGATTGCTCGGATGAATAGATATCCTCAATCTCTCTCGTGAGAATATGGAATGACCATTCATCCATCGCGATATGGTGGATGTTAAAGTGGACAATCCACTGCTGGGACCCCAGCTCATAGACTGTGACTCTCAGGGCTGATTCTTGGCTCAGGTTAAACAGAACTTCCGCGTCCGTTGCGATGCGGTCCATAGAGCTCTCGAGCACGGACTTCTTTTGTTGCACGCTGATTGTCTCCAAATCCTTGAAGCTGACCACTGTCCACTGTGGTGGAAGATCAGTGACCGGCCACACTCTTTGCCTCACACGGGGCAATTGATGGGCGCCCGCTTCCTGGCCATCAGAATCAACTTCATGATATGTCGAATGAAGAACGTCGTGCCGGGCATAGACTTGAAGCACAGCCTGGCGCAGGCGCTCCACGTCCAGGTCCATAGAGGGAAGGCGAAGGACGAAATTGCAGTTGTATGCGCTGTTAGCAAGCAATTTGTCGGCTGCGAATATCCGGTCCTGAGATGGAGACGTGATCGCCTCATCATTGTGAATAGATTTGTCTTTCTCTGGAGATTGAGTGGAAAGATCTGCCGTCCTCGTTTCTGCCTGCTCATCGACCATTTTTGCAATCTGCTTTACAGTCGGGCTTTGGAGGAAGTTGTGTAGAGAAAGAGACACAGCGAACTCGAAGTAGATGTGCTTCAACACAGCCATGGCATCAAGTGAAGAAAGTCCCATGGAGAGTAAATTGCTCCGAGCAGATCGCACAGGGCGGTTCAGCTGCTCACTGATCATCTCGGCTATGATCTGCTCTGTGGCAGTGTTTCCGGCCATGGCATCTTGCTCAAGGATTCCACTGGCTGACTGTAGGTGAGACTGGAGCAAAAGGTCGAGACGCTTCTGATCAATCTTTTCGCTTGCATTCAGGGGAATTGCACTTACCGGGATAATCTCGGGAATCATGTACGAAGGCAGCGTGGCACGACAGACTCCCGAGAGACGGTCGATAAATTCTTGGCCGTCAGTGAGCAGCTCACAAGGATCGGACGGATAGCAGAAATCAGATGACTCAGTCACGAAGGAATGAAGTCGAATCTGCCCCCCTGGATCCTTCCTCCACCTTGTGACTGCTTTGGCAGCGATAGTAGCCAACGCATGGTCAATCTCCTGCAACTCCACGCGTTGCCCATTGATCTTGACCTATACACAACAGTTGTTAGCCAGTTCTCGTTCCCGGAAAATATTATTTCTCAGCCCTACCTGAGTATCAACTCTGCCCAAGAGCTTTAGATATCCATCTTCATCCACTATACCGACATCTCCTGTGCCAAATAGATCGGGAAGACCTGGGCCCTGCACACGGAATTTCGATCGCGTCATGGTTTCACTCCCAAGGTATCCCAGGAAGACGGTCTTTCCGGTACAATAGATCTCACCAGACTCCCCTGGATCGGCAGGTTGCCCATCCTCTCGTAGAACAATGATCTTTGAGAATGGAGTAGCCTTGCCAATGATACTCGCCGAATCGCCCGGTAGCAGCCGCGAGCCGACTATGGAGGAGGCTTCACAGGGCCCTGATGTGACAGTTATGTTAGCATCGCGATCTATCTTCTCTGACGCGCCATACGCACCATAAAGATTGAAGAGAACTGCGGAAGATGCCCACGTGTCAATTATCTCCTGAGTGATCGCTTCTCCACTGGATAGCATGTACCGAATCCCAGGAACATCCTCAGGGCGCAGCATTGACAACATGCTTGGAGTGAGATGGATCATATTCGCTTCCATCTGATTGATCCAGAGGGCCAACTGGGAAAGAAGCTTATCTTTCGTGACCAAGCACAAAGTCGCGGCATTGAAAAGGCCACAGAATATGTCCAGCATATGCACATCGAACGATGGGCCGGCAAATTGAAGGATTCGAGAATTGGGGGTGATGTCCTGCTCGCCGCTCAAGTAGCGAATGGGCTCGATGATATTGCGGTTCGAGAGCTTCACGCCTTTGGGCTCACCCGTACTTCCCGAGGTGAAAAGAATAATCGCCAGATCGTCCGGCGCACGGGTAGCAATAGGTTGACTACTCTCTTCCACGGCATGCCATTCATCATCGGCCAGACATTGCTCGGCATTGAAGTATGTCCCATCAATCAGTTGGGGGTCGGAATATCGTTGAAGAAAGTCTTGATTCGCCAAGATGACAGGCTTTTGCAGTCGCTTCAACAAGCCATCCAGTCGGCTTTGAGGGATGGTTGGGTCCAAGGGCACGTAAACGGCTCCAAGCCATTGAACTGTGGCAATGCTGACAATTTGCGCAATGGACCGAGGTAAACACACCACGACTGAGGTCCCAGGAGGTGTTTGAGGTCGAAGCCTCCGGGCAAGTCTCTGCACCTTGCCTCGCAATTGCTCGTAGGTGATTTGTTCTTCGTGCTCCCAGTCAATGGCTACACCGCCCAAATTTGACTCAAAGGCATCTGAGAGAATGGACGCCACAGTGTCTTCTGACCCTAGAGTGGGTGATTGAGGGAACATGGTCAAGTTGGTATTGTGTTAAAAATATAGTCAAGTAGGTGATACCAAGAGAAAAAGGGAAACAAGTCAACTGGGGATGTGACTCTGAGGATACAGAAGAGAGAAATGTTTAACGATCAGGAGCTCTTTCGAACATTGAAGGTCCCCAATTCTTCATATACTGTCTCAAGCCCTAGGCTAATCTACAAGGAACAACGAGATGGTATCGTCCAGAGCATTCCCCACGCCGGTCCCGGACAGGAACTCCTGGTCATCGTCCATGATTGCCAATTCTGAAGAGTCATATCTTTCAGCACAAGACTTATCAACAATTATCGTCTTCTATACTCAACACTAGCGGCAACCACGGCCTCGGAGTTTGCAAGATGTCGAGTATCGGGGAAGGGCGGGTCCAGCATGGGGCCAAATGATGGCTTCAAGCCTACAAGATCCTTCGATATCTGGTTGCAAGACTAGTGGCGGTCATGCTTCATCCTAATCGAGACCATCGCTATCTTCCACTTCCCCTCATTACTAGACGGAACTTGTGGTATTCATTCCGATACCGCGGAGCGTGGTATGATCATTTCGTGGCCGAGGCAGGGACCTATATCCTCTGCGCCGTCTCCAGGTTGCCCAAAATTTCCATTTCCCTTCCACTGTCGGACGTGACTCCTCTTTCTTATCTGTGATTTTCCCCTGTCAACTACTTTTTTCACATTCCCTTCATAATGTTCTCTACAAGACTACCCTCTATTCCCAAGAAACTTGGGTCTCGCTTTATGACGTCCTCTACTGAGACCATTACGTCTTCTTCGTCCCCTTTGCCAGTCATCTATAACGATGCCTACCGCGACTTCAAGCCTGTGCAGACAAAGATGCCTTCGCGCAAGTCGCAGTGGAAGACGACCGAGGCTGCTTCTCTTAGCCGCCAGAGCTTCCTCGATGTTCTCTTGGGCAACACCCCGCTCATCTCCGAACGTGGCTTTGTCTCGCAAGAAACATCGGAGCGCTTCGAGGCCGTCTTGACAGAGAAAATGATTCCCTACTCACACATCGCTGGTCCTGAGGTTCAGAAAGTCGGTCTGGCTCAGTTTGAATTCCAGGCGCAATCAGCGGAGGACTTCCAACACCGATCTGATGGTATGTAGCAGGTGGTGTCGACCTCCTCCCCCTTTAGGTGATTCTGGACATGAAGTGAGACATGCTAATCTATGTTCGATCCCGTCCCTTAGAGAAAGCACGCTACTTCGCCGAAGTGCAGAAGATTTCGGGTCTTCACGAGGAGCTAGCCAGCCAGACAGGCCTCAATTTGTGGCAGAAAGTGTTCAACGCGATTGCCTCCCTCCTGCCCGACTACGATGTGATGGTGGCGCAGGAAGGCCCCGGCCGGCGATACTTTGCGGGGATCTACCGGGCCATCAACGAGTCCACCCCGGTGCATTGCGATTGGTCTCCGTACGACTCGTTGACGGAGGACTGGATCATCAACCGGATCTCACATCAGGCGGTGTTCAACCTCTATCTGACCCCGGTGCACGGCGGGCACACAGTGATCCATGACCAACCTTGGACGGAGCAGGCGCTGGCCTTCCGCGACCCCAACTCGTATGGATATCATGCGAACGTGGTAGCGGGGACAAAGCACGCGATAATCCAGCCAGAGGTCGGCCAGCTGTGCATCTTCAACACCCGCAACATGCACCAAGTCTTCCCGGTGACCCAGGGCTCCAACCGACCGCGTCTGGCGTTCAGTAGTTTCATGGGGCTATTACCCGCGGTCAATGCGCAGGAGAAGCCCACATTGATTTTCTGGTCGTGATGAAGTCGCGATAAGATAGCTAGCATGGCTTTTTGTTTTATTTTTGGCTTGTATCCTTTTTGGGAATGAGATTGCCGTGCCGACATGCCGCTTATCAGGATTATCGGTATGTAATGTAATGTAACGTATCGTATCTACTAGATCAATCGGTACGGGACCAATACGACACTACTCAATAGCGGCCGACGGCTCGACCCCCGGCCGTTTGACTAACGCCCAACCCTAACTAGCGTGTATGCGTGCGTGCGTGCGTGGCTTCCGCGGTCTGATTAGGTCTGATGAGTTTCTGCAGGAAGTGCGGCTCAGTCCGACCAGTCCTCCGCAAAAGGGGTCATTTTCCTCGGAAAACAGTCCAGATCAAGCCCTGGTAGCGATTGCTTATCGGTTCTCGACCGCGCCGTAATGACACGAGGTCTTTTCAATCCAGGCCCAGCCAGAGGTCCATCATAACGTGCTAGGAAACATTCTCGACAGATCACTTGATGGTGCATTTTTGAGGGTAGCATTGGATGGCACGGGCTGCCCTCCCCGTGCGAGTGACTGGGAAAGACCACTGTACTGTACTAGTTGTCCCAGCGAGGAATAGACAATCAGGCGGTTCAATCACAATTTTTAAGGTACCGAAAAGATCGATCTATCTTGTGCACGCACGCTAATCTAGCCAATAATCTACAGTTTGGTCTGCTTCTCCCCGGCACTCTCGTAACTCCCGTATGTTGTCGCCGACCGCTGCAGGACGAATTCGCCCGCCGTGAGGTCGGAGTAAATCGCCTGCGCCCCTGGCTTCAGTAACTCCGGCATAGACCCCACGCTTGCATCGCGGTTGGGTTTGGTGAAGTACGCGACCGAGTACCTTCCGGGAAGGAACTCGGACTGATTCTGCAAATCGCGCTGGGAGACGTGCACGCGGTGTCGCGTCGAGCGCAGCTCCCCGTTCGACCAGCGCTGGAAGCAATCTCCGATGTTGACGATCATCTCATACCTCTCCGACTCGATGGGATGAAAGGTGCCGACGGAAGTGTGGTCTTCCACCTCGAGCCCACCCACCGAGTCCTGGAATAGGAGGGTGATGGTGCCGAAGTCGGTGTGCTCTGAGATGCGTGTCTTGGTGCCGTCCTGGAGCTGTCGCGCTTCGATGGGCGGGTAGTGGGTGAGGCGAAGCTCGTTCTGGCGTTTGTAATGGAGGCGGTCGAACGCAGTGGGTGGCAGCCCCAGCCCCAGGGCCACTGCGCTGAGGATACGTTGCTGGCAGGCAAATCCAGCCTCGAAGTAAGACTCCATGAAGGCCCGGAAGCCGGGGAGATCGGACTCGGGGAGCCAGATATTGTTGTAGAGCTCGTCGTCGGCGGCGCCTTGATCGAAACATTCCTGATCGTATACCAAAAGTCAAAGGATGCGAATGGGGAGGGCACACATCTTGAGGAGAAGACCAAGGCTCGACTCACCTTCATGTCGATCAACGGGGGAAGAACTTTCCCACCTTTCTTGCCCAGATTGCCGTGCACTGAAGTGTTCTCCATCCCCACCGCGCTATAACCTCGATTCGGCGTCGGGGTCGGCGGGTGCGGAGCTCTCGCTTTGACTTCGTCAGGCAGGGCAAAGAACCGCTTGCTCTTTATAATCTGTCAGTTGGGTCTTGTCTCCCGCACGGAGAAGAGAAGACATACAGACCCAAGCAAATAACTCGTCAATCATCTCTGGCGCAATGCCGTGGTTGGTAAGCTTCAGAAATCCCTGTCGTTCAAGGGCATTCTTGATGGCCTCCCCGACCTTTTTCTGATCCTCGAGGGTGCCAATTTGCATGACCCCCAGGTCAATAGTTTCGAATGCCATGATGATACGGTTTTGATGAGTTCGTAGATGAAATGCAGTTCGATGGTAGGATAGGAATGAAGCATGCAACGAGAGCCCCCTGCATACTCCGACAGTAGCACCAGTAATAGTAGTATATATCTAGGATGGTAAAATCCTTACCACACAGATTCGGTAACCCCAACTCGGAACACCTTGTACTGTGGTTATGGGCTGTTAAGCCTCGGCCCACCTGAAACCATACTCCCGGTATCATGCGATATTCTTCAATGGCACGATAAAGATGTGCTTCGAGTTCTATCCTCAAAGGATTGGAGTCGGGGTCCCCTCTCTGTTGCAGTGTATTGACTTAGGGTTGGAGGGGATGCATGTTACCCCTCACCCGATATCTCTTATCATCGATACGAATTACGCTGCCATACAGAGGATGCTCGTAATACAGGAGTGAAACCACGCTAAATTAAGCTCGTGGGGGCTGAAAAAAATCGACGACTGGCAATAGCCGATTTCGGCGCATCGAGAAGGTGATTGTCAGCAGGGTTGCTAACGAATTTCCGATTGGAATCTGACATTGAGGCTGGTGAACCGAAGATCTCCTGCCCCCCGACGGAGGTCCGATCGTCCTGAAACTTTTAATCGCTCCATTCCGTAGATGTGACCCTCTTTTCTTCAGACGCAGCGGCCATTCTTGGCTTGGCGAAAATGCTTAGTCTCTTTCCCAACCAGGTTAGTCTGATCAAGGGTGTAAATTAAAATATACGCATCCGTGCATGCCATGTGCTCGTAGATACTCGACTTCAAAAATGGGGACATGCAATTGACGGTCAACAGGACAGTAGTATACACTCTGAGAACTAGAAGAGAAATGCAATATAGTTTCCAAAATCGGCTCTATAATATCACTCTAGATAGATCCAAACTTTGACATAATGCGTAGAGAATTTGTGTTTAGACGGCAGGCCTGCCGCGTCAGAAATATATATATATTTACTACTTGGCGTCAGTCCGACATGAGATCCCGCGATCATAACGTTCGCCGTACTACTACTACTACAACAATAATAATTCGAGAAAGAATTTCGAGAGAATTAAAGAAATGAGGGACTGATCGAAAAGCACTATCATAAAACTTCCCAGCGGGGCAATGCAATTAAAGCAGACTATGTACAATCGATACAGCTAGATCAACTATTCTCATGATGACAGGAAACATGGAAGCCTTTCCATGTTCCCGTAGATAAAATATTACGAGCCTCCTTTGACCTTCTGCCCCATAGACCGATTGGCAGTCAGACTGGCCGTGATCGCTTCCTTCACCCCTCGATGCCACCCGTGGGCATCCAGGACGTCCATCGCCTTCTCCGTACTACCCCCGGGAACACAGACATCGTTCTTCAACTGTGCCAGTGAGACGCCGGGGATTTCACGCGCGAATGCTCCGGATCCAATACAAGACTGCGTGATTAGATCCCGGGCGAGAGACTCGGGAAGTCCGAGGGACATGCCAGTCGCGACCATACTATCCATAAGACGGTAGAAGTAGGCGGGAGCGGATCTGGTACGAGTTGTCGGATTAGCAAGACTGTCTTCCACGGAAAAGTTTGAGGTGCGCCACTATGACCCAAAGAAGGGATGAGGAGGAGGGTAACTCACCCTGAAATGGCAGCCACCACATTTAACTGGTCTTCATGGGCCAGTGTGACGACGCTCGGCGAGATTGCCTCGAACATGCGGGTGAGAGTATCCAGCTGGCAGGGAGTGACTAGTGACGAGGGGAAGAGTCCGGTCGCCCCCTGGCAAACCATAACCGGGGTGTTGGGCATCGAGCGGACGATAGGCGTGCCTGTGGGAAGCCATCCTTGCAGCTGTGCGATGGTGATGCCTGGACAGAGGGTGATCACGACAGGGGGAGTGCGACTAGCTTGAATATGGGGGTAGATATCGGCACAGACCAGCTGGACATGCTGAGGCTTAGTGACGATGAAGAGAAAATGGCCTTCCTCGTCATCAGTCGTCTCCCCCTGCCAGAGCGCTGGATCCCCGTTGTCGAGAGTTATCGCAAGCCCAGGAAATTCCTCACGCAGACAGTGAGCGTGTTGCTCACGTCGGACCGTCAGAGTGATCTTGCTGGGGTCTAGGTTCAAAGGCGAGGCTATAAGACCAGTGGCGATACCTTTGCCCAAGACCCCGCACCCGGCAATAGTGATGCGAGGAGAAGAGTAACCAGAGTTACGAGAAATCTTGTGAATCATGATGAGCACAAAGTTAGCTGACTTGAAGGGTGAGCCATCATGACCAGCGCGTCGAGGTGGTAGGATATAACCAGAAAGACGATGGATCACGTGATTTGAATGAGGAGGAAAGAGTCGAGTATGCCTGCCTGCTTGCCAAGGCCCGTAGACAGCCTGTCACCCAAAGGAGTTAAGTCTATGATAACGTATCCACTAGCTAAAATTCGCCTAGTCTAGTCGAGGAAGCAGGAAGGTATCATTGGGGTTGTGGATGGTGCCACGGGGGGTGACAGCGAGTGTAACCGTGCGGGAAGAGCCGTCGTCGACCGCCAGCTCGAGCCCTATCTTTATCGCCACTAGTAGTTATCAGCCGCTCGCTCCCCCCCGACATCGGCTCCCTCGCAATCAAGGGTGCCAATTCGAGATAAATACATCATCTTTTTTGGTTTCGAGCAGTAACAGTAGTAGTCTACTACCAAATACAACCTGAATCCTTCCAAGCCTCCGCTTCTACCAATCGCCCGTCGCCATGGGAGTTGCCACCGAGAACAATCTCCCGCAACCCTTTGCGGAGGAGACGATTCTCGCTCTGCTGGACTCGATCGGTCTCAGCCGTCCTGTCGCAATCAAGCCCCTGAAAGTGACCGCTGCTTTCCACATCATCTACGTCTTGACCTACCCCCGAGCAATCATTGCGCAACTCTTGCGATCGGACAGGCCCCTCCCCTTAAGTGGGGAAGAAGAGGAGGTGGACTTGATCCTGCGCATCTCCGGGGATCATGTGCCGCGCATCAAGACGGAGAATGAGACCGCGATTCTGACGTGGCTGCGCGAGCACACCTCCATCCCTGTCCCCGAAGTTGTTGCCTTCGATGTGACCAGTGCCAACCCCTTAGGTTGCGAGTATCTGATTTGCAACCGGTGCCCGGGCCAAGCCATCTCCGACATCTACTCAACTCTAAGCGAGGCTCAACTCGACTCGATTCTGTTGCAGCTGATGAAAATCCTTCTCGAGCTCCATCAACACCAGTTCCCACGAATCGGAGGGCTGGCCTTCGACGAGCAGCAGCAGCAGCAGCAGCAGCAGCAGCAGCAGCAGCGGAGCGTCACCGTCGGCCCCATGCTGGACGAGCATTTCTGGTTCACCAGTGACATCCCGCGCTACTTCTCCAAAGAGGAGACCTTTACGACCCTCAACTTCCGCGGGCCCTTCGACAGCTTCGCCGATTACGTCTCTGCCGCCGTGCGATCTTACCTGCACGTGGCCGACATCCATCCCTCGCTGCAGCGCCCCCTGGGCCCGTTCCGCTCACGTATCGCCGCCTTCCTCAATCGCCTCCCCGCGCTCGCCGGGGACACACCCACAGAGTGCAACTTCTACCTCGCGCACAAGGACCTCCACTTTGCCAATATCCTCTACGACCCGGCCGCCGACCGCATCACCGCGATCTTGGACTGGGAATTCGCCGGCACCGTCCCCTATCCGCAGTGGGATCCGGTACGCGCCTTCCTGTGGAACGCGCAGCCCGGCCAGGGGTCGTTTGACGAAAAGTACCGGCTGCGCGATCGGTTCTGGCAGCTCTGTCGCGAGCACGGGGCCGCGGTGTTGGCGGAGACGGAGTGGCGGGACCAGCGGCTGGAGAGTATGCATCTCGTGCGGAATGCCTTGCGGGGGATCACAACCAATGTACCGCGGGGGCTGCACCCCGAGGCTGTAGAACGATGGTTCGGTGATCTGGAGAAGGGGCTGGCTTACTTCCAGCTGTAGACGGAGGAGAGAAGGGATTGGGGGGGGGGAAGTCAAGAATTACTGGGCTTAGTTGTCGTCTGATGAACAAGTAGGGACGGATGATCATATCGCTGGTTCTATGAATATTTCAGTCAACGGGGGACCCAGTACTCCTGCTGCTTGAAGGGAAGGCTCCAGCACAGACGGGTGTATTCGTGGTAGGCTGCGTATATATCTTTACTTGATGAAAGCTACAGTGCCATCTATCAGGTTGACTCCACCAATTTCCCTTCCAACCACTTTCCAATCCGCACACAGTTATCATCCACCGCCACTGCAAACCGATCGGCCACCCAGAACACCACGAACAGCAACACGGACCACGCCAGAAAGAATCCCATTAGATACGGGCCCGTTGCCTCGTGGCCCGTGATCCGCCACATCAGGGGGAATAGCCGATAGCCCAAGCCATGCATCAATGGCCCATGGACGATGTAGATCGAATAACTGATCCAGCCCAGATACTGCACGAGCCGGACGTCGAACACTCGCGAAAGGCGACTCTCTTTGGCGCTGTGGGAGATCACCCCGACGAGGATAATGGCCCCCAACGAGGGGAAGACGCGGTAGAAGCGCACGTCCCACGAGGGAAGGATCTTGGCTAGGGTTATGTAGCCCGGGGTGCGGTGAATGCACTTGTCTGGGGCGGATAGGAAATACAGGGAGATCAAGACGAGCACCGCTCTGAGGCAGAGGATGAGCAGCCCCGTGTTGTTGGCGGGAATGATGGTTTCGGGGGCCCGGGCAGCGTCCCAGCGGAGGGAGGTTTCGGCCAGCAAGCTGCCGGCCAAAAATAGGACCATCACCCACCGAACATGACCGTAGCAGTAGGCAATCAGACCGATAACACTGGCCACGCGGTACCGGTAGCGGAGCCGCACCAGCACCAGGAGAATGAGGAACAGCAGGAGCGAGGCCCGGAACTCCATCGGGATGGTCCACAGATGCACGTCGTACTCGGGATAGGTCTCCTCCCAGGCAAAGATGTTGGTCATGTTCCACATCATGGACGCCCAGTGGGCGGTCTGCGCCCCGAAAGTGGGCAGCCGGGCTTGGTGGTACTCGTTTTCGGCGGTAATGATGGTTTCATCCATTGCAACCTGGGCGGGATAGTCCCAGGCCCCTGTCTGAATCAAGACCATGGTGATCAGCGTAGCGAGGGTCGTGGGCAGGAAGAGGCGGAACCCGCGGCGGAAGGTCGAGGAGCTCAGACTGGGGAAGACAGCCTCCAATTTGCTGGCTCGCACCAGCTGCCAGGATCGGTAGGATAGCACGAAGCCCGAGAGCACGAAGAAGATACAGACCGGGGCGGACCCGGAATAGACAAGCCGAATGATTGGCAGCTGGTGGAGGCGCAGATTGTGCTCGATGGGCTCGTTGTTGTGGGCGCAATGAGGTTCACGATGAGCCTCCTCGGGGGTAAGCCCGTAGCCGTAATTGACGAAGTTGTGAAAGGCCGAGATGATATGGTAGTTGACCACGCAGAGCGCAGCTATTCCGCGGAGCCCGTCAAGAGGGGAGGTGCGGCGCAGGGATGGTCGTTCAGCATTGTCTCGCCATAAACTGGTGATGAAGTATGGCAGTAGCGCCGTGAAAACGAGAGTGAGGCAGTTGGGAAGCTTCTTGCGGGCTTTTTGCAGCCATGCCTCATAGACATGGGGCTTTTGTTTCTCGGCATCATGTTCACCATCGACATACTCGTCCAGCTCTAGTGAGGCCGTGCGGTGGGAGAGAAGCGGCTCCATTAGGTATGAACCGGGAGAGAAAGAGAAAAAGAAAAAAAAAAAAAAAAAAAAAGCTCGACACGAAGAATCAACCCGGGGCACAGAGACCACTCAAAAGTCATCCAAACGTTTGCTCTTCATTTTTGTATTCCGACGGTGCAGTAGTTACAACACAACAGGCATGACAGATGATGGAATGGCCCTGCAAGACCAGAGCTGCAGGACAGGGTTCACAAATCAGGTTAGAGCGGGGAAATTAAAGCTGGAAACTCCGAGTTCTCATTACACAAGCCAGTGTGTCAAGCGTTTGGCTTGCAGCGATGATCTTGCGATCTGGCCAGAAGTAGGGCTAATTTAGCGCAGGATTGAAGAGAGAAACGGAGGATCGAGGCTGATCCTTCCAATACCTCGTAAAACACTAGCCGTATTATTCTTCCCCTCCAACTAAAAAAATGTCCCGATAGCAATCAAGCCAAAGATGCTCGCCGCGGCAACAAATGACAGTCCGACCATCGACATCGACTCATCCAATTGTGCCCCAAAAAGGCAGGTATACGACATCGCCGGCGCCGCGATGGCATCGAATACCGCCTCGAGCATGTTATCCGGCAGCAAGACTCCGTCGGACCCCATCAACCGCGCGATAACGCCCCCGACTGCACCGCCGAAGCCGATACCTAGTCCATACAGCACGACTCCTAATTGCATTCGTAAGATTGGTGGATTAAGACCTCCTGGCATCGAAGAACGAGGCGATAACATACCTGTGTACACTATCATGAGTGAGCGTGGTGCTGATAACAGAACCGCCCCTATAGCCATGCACACTGCACTGCCTCGCATCGTCCACAGGTCAAGCTGATAGGGGCCAGAGAGAGGTGCCGCATCGGCCGAGTGCGTCGGGGATTGCCGTCGCAAGAAGAGGGGTCGAATGCAATGCATGAGGATGGCGAGTCCCATCAGGCTGACGACAGCTTTGAAGCAGAGGAGGAACCCGGTCTAGAGCACCGGGGATGGTCAGTATCATTGCTCCGGTCCACGGAGTGCAATCTTCGCGAGGAGTTACCAACCTCGGCCATAGTCCCTTGATAACGGCGAGACACGCTCGGAAGGAGAAGGGAAAATGGGTAACGTCCGATGCGGGATATGAGGCATGTCGCAACGAGCCAGGAGACCCGCAGGTCAGACCGCGAGGGAAACTCGGGCTTCCTTAGTTGTTTCAGGCAAGAAGTCGCCCAGGTGGTCAATTCGTGCTGTTCTGTATGTTGGTCGGCAGTACGCTGGCGTGGGTTCAGCGGCCGTTCATCGGAGGGTATCAGAAAGGCTAGTGGGAGAGTGACGATAGGGAGGACGAGACTCAGTAGTAGCGACACGTAGACACCATAGCTCAAGGCAAAGGAGGCTATTGCGGAGCCAGCAAATTCGGCGGCTAACAGGGTGGTGGTGATATGAAATGTATACGAGTGGCTGGGAATAGTCCATGACAATTCACGTTAGTGTTCGATGCTCAATTCTTTTGAGTTTGGTTCTGGCTTTCAAAGAAGGTGGTAACGGTACCGGTCGGATGAAGCTGTCATGTCACTAAGCAAAGACAACATTAGGGCTATTGTGGTTCGCGAATCGCCGCCGAACAGTCGAAATAATGAGGAGCACCACGTCCAGGCTAAAGGCAGTTCTGACCATCCTGTATCACGTCTGTGAGCTAATTCATGCCTCAAAATCCTCACCCTAAAGAGCCGGTTAGGGCATATCCATACCCACGAAGAGGATCCAGCCTTCTGCCAAAATTGTACCCCCCCAATTCAACACAAGGATGAAGCGACGAGAGAAACGTTTCCGAATGTATGTTAAAATAAGAAGGTATAGTATATCTAAATGGAGAAAGACGAAGAGTCAGTACCGTAGCTTCGATAGGTAGAAGAAGAAAAGAACATGATGATGAAAAGTACGAAGTGGAGATCATCTACCGGGGACACAGTCAAAGGCAACCTGCCATCCTTGGATATAAGAGGCATAGGGAAGGATCGCTCCCTGTGGAAGGCCATGAGCAGACTGATATCGATGTTGAGAGTTCGCAGTGATTATAGACTCATAAAGCCGGAGATGGGATAGGAGCTGAATCGAAGCACACAGTTGCCGTAAAAACACTATCGAGAAACAGAGAAATGGTCTTTGAGATTTGGAGCTGGGTCGGGAGTTGGAGGAAGCCGGCGCAGATAGCAATGGCAATGTCTCATCGGAGCCCTTACTTCGCGCACAATCATTCGAAATAAACCAAAGATTGATGGCAGACGACTCAGGTAACGATATCCATGCCATCTCGGAAGATAGGGGAGGATGATAGAGGTCAGATCAACACTGGGGTTCCTAGAGTGTAAGGTATCTTTCATAAGAACTTTCTAAATGAACGTAACCGGCTGGATTGGACCGAAAATGCCCAAGGGACTTCTGCCCTCTGACGGGTGATATTCAAGTGTTCACTCCGGAGCTAAGAGCAACATGCTCGATATCCCGGACATTCCGGGTGACCAATTTACTCGGTGATAAGAGCCTGAGCAGGCGGAAACTTTGCAGGAGCGCGGACCAAAAATCAGGGGAGGGGCTGGTGCGCATGAAGCCGGTAGGAAGTCTGACCAGGCTGGTAAATTATAGCAGCATGCGGGCCCAGACGATTGGATTGCCCTAGTTATCCCGGGCTAGCTTCCCCTCCTCTGGTCATTGCTCATCAGCAACTCCAATTCCCAAGCTGAGCTCTTTCCCCCTCACTTCCATTCACTATCGATCTCTCTCGCGGCATTGAAAACCAAGCATTCATTCTACTTCGACAACTCAATATGCAGTCGTGGGTGCTATTATCGCGTATCAGGCGCTTACTGAATCGCTGGATTTCTTCCCAACAGCCCCAGTACGAGCAGGTGGAAGCGATTGATTTAGAAGAGCTTCATGCTGATGGTTCCCGCGTGGATGTGGCACGACACGAGTATGGCATCTTGCAGGACTGGCTCACCTCTTTGATGCGCTCGATTCAATCAGCCGACTACTTGGAGCAAGCTTGGTTGCCAGGCAGCTCGAAAGATGCTCATTACTATGTCCCACTGGCAGGACTGGCACGCAAATCCCAGTGGCTAAAGACAATTACAAGCAAGGAGTTTCTCTGTCCTCTATTGGCTTCAGCTGGACTGGAGGTATGATCCCACAGAAGCATTGTGACCCCAGGTAACAGTGCATTGACCAATTGGCATTGACTAGATGCTTGCCTCGCTCTTGACGCTTCTCCTCCCGTTATTCCTACGACGAGTTCTGCAGGATCCCACTCATATCGGGAACTTTGTGGCTCTTTTTCTAGCTAGTGCGGTGGCTACGCTGGCTGGACGTGCCAAAGATCAGATCTGCCGAGTCCTATCTGTTCGAGCTTCATCTGTTCTCTCTATGGCTATATTCCAAAAGAGTGTTCGTTTTTCGAACCTGGCGCATCTCCGGAGTCCCGTGGGAAAGGTCTTGGGCAGCTCCACAACCGATATGATGCTAGTCCGAAACTATGTGCTCAAGGTTCATGATATTTGGAGTAGTCCTTTGCAGTTGCTGCTTATCGCGTTTATGATCGTTCGCCTGCTTGGTATATCTGGGGTCGTGGGTAAGGATGGAGCCTCGCTGCGTGACCGAAACCAGTTATTAACTTGCATCAGGTTATGTGGCAATGTCACTCCTTCTTTTTTCCCAGACTCGGGCGAACGCTGCGGTGGGTGTAGCAGTCGAAGACTACCTGCGCATCGATGAGGTGCGCATCAATCATCTCAACTCCGCCTTCCAAAAGATCCGCGGTATCAAATCGTTGGGATTGGAGCCTATGTTTCTCAAGGAGATACGATCAGCCCGGGAGATGCAATTGGAAGCCCTGTGGCGTCGCCTGCGCGTCGTCTTCTGCTTTTTTATCTCCATAAACCAGATGATTCCTGCAGTCACCGCCATGGTTTCCTTGACAAGCTACTGGTATACTGGCCATGAGTTGGTGCCAGAGGTGGTATTCCCTGCCTTGACATTATTCGAAATGACATTCTCGCCAGCCTCCAAATTCTCCCTCTCGGTAACCCGTCAGTTCTCTATTCTCCCGTGTGTCCGACGCATTCTCCATATCCTGCACCAAACGGAACATCGGCCTGCCAGTCACGAACCAGGAGAAGCCCCCCAGTCGAGCGATGCCAGCGCCGGCAATATGATCCATTTCCATGATGCGAAAGTATCCTATCCGAACGCAGATGACAGTGCGACTAGCTTTGTTCTAGGACCGATCACCATGGGTATACCGGCCAATAAATTGACAATCATACACGGAGCCAGTGGAAGTGGTAAGTCCACGGTGCTTGCGGCCATTGGCGGGCAAGCCGAGGTCATTGAGGGTCAACTCCTACGAAATCCGGCAACGATGGCCCTATGCACTCAAGACCCCTGGATCATGTTAGGTACTGTTCGTGATAATATCACGTTTCTGCGGTCTTACGAGCCTGTGCGGTATCGTCAAGTCGTCCGCCTCTGCTGCCTCGAGTCAGACATTGCCTCGTTTCCGGGCGGCGACCTCGCAATAGTAGGGGAGAGTGGCGCTAACCTCAGTGGTGGACAGAAGGCCAGAATCTCTCTGGCACGAGCTGTCTACAGCGAGGCAGATCTTCTACTTTTGGATGATTGTCTGGCTGCAGTTGATCCCCGGGTGGCGCGCAAGCTGTTTCATGAGTGCATCCTCAAGCTGCCGCAGACCGTTATTTTAGGTAATGTTACATCTGCATTAGAAAGACGTCGAATACTAAGTAAGCTCGTGATAGTTACACATCAGGCCGAGTTCATCCGATATTGCGACCATGTTGTTTCTTTAGCCAACGGCATGGTTGCGGAGGCAGGAAGCCCCGAGGAGTTACGAAAATCCCCACATGGCATTATTGGGTCAATCCTTGTCGGTGAGACAGGGACTTATAGCAAGGACCTGGATGGAGTTATGAGCATGGAATCAACGTCCAAGCCAGATTCTGCTGATTCCAAGCAGATCACTTTGGTGGAGGAGGAGCGTGCCCGTGGTAAGGTTGACACTGAATTATATCGATTCTACTTTGAATGTGCTGGAGGCCCTCGGTTCATAATGCTGCTCTCCCTCATGCTCTTTCTCACCGTCGCTGTTCGAATTGTCAACAGTTTCTGGTTACCATGGTGGATGGGAAATGTGCTATCTGTCTCGACACCTACTTATCTTACAGGATATGCTCTAGTCGTCATGCTACAGGCCGTCTTCATTGGTATGTTTTGCTTCATACAACTGACGGACCAAATTCGGTACTGACGATGACAATCACGCCTGTAGCCTCAGTTGGGGTGATTCTTGTATTGGGAACGATGAAGGCTAGCCGGAGTATCCATGAGGGCGTTGTCACCCGTCTCTTCCGCGCACCATTGGACTTCTTCAGTGGACAGCCTCTAGGTCGCGTCTTGAACCGGCTATCGGTAGATATCGATGGAATCGACTTTCGACTCATCAATGCGGGCGATTTGTTGCTCATGGCTGCAACATCGCTGTTTGCGGCGGTCATTGTGCTTGTCTGGAGCTCCCCCTACCTTCTGCTGGCCTTCGGACCGATATTCTACTTCCAATACCGTATTCAATCTCTCTATCGAGTGTAAGTGATGCGTTACCTGCCAAACGTCGTGAACTGCAGTTTGACAAGGACTGATGAATAACTCCTGTACGCCAGGTCTGCCCGCGAACTCCGACGCGTTTGTTCTATCCTAGACTCCCCCGTCCTCTCCGTTATCACGGAGAGTATGGCTTCGATGCCGACGATTCAGACGTATGATGCACGAGAGCTGTTTGAAGAACGTCACCGTGTAGCCCTTGGTCGTGCCATTGTCGGAATTACCGTCCGCTATGCATTGGAAACATGGATTACACTGCGGATCGAGATGCTTTCAGTGGCCCTGCTGGGGTGTGCGGGTTTGCTCGGGGTCTTCGGTGTGCTCGACTCGTTACAGATGGGGCTCATCTTCACCCTCAGCATTTCACTGTCGAAGCATATGCACCAGTTTCTGTGGTCTTTGATCAATGTCGAGGTCGAGATGAACTCCACGGAACGACTGCGCCACTACATGACTCGGATCCCGGTGGAAGATGATCACCGCGTGCAGCCGACGAGCCCAACCTGGATGGGGGATACTCCGGACGGGGCGCATCCTTACATTGTAATCAAGTCTCCCGACTCCGAGTCCGAAGGTGAGATCATCTTCTCCAATGTCACCGTCCAATATCCGCGCAGCCACAGCCCATCCCTCCGCGATTTCTCGATGTGCATCCGAGCGGGCGAGAAAGTGGGGATCATCGGACATAGTGGTGAGTGTATCGCAACCCCCTCTTTCCCCATCGCCAGCTCTCGTATCTAACACCCACATCCTTGCCTAGGCTCGGGCAAATCGACTATATTGGCGGCTTTGTCAGCCCTCGCCCCGGTGGTGCACGGTCGGATCACCATCCGTGGGACTCCGATCAACGACCTCCCTCTCACCACCCTCCGAAGCATGGTGCACGTCCTCCCGCAAGACTCGGTCCTGTTCCCCGGCTCGGTGCGTCAGAACCTCGATCCGCAGAGCTCTCACTCTGATGGCACCTTACTCCATGCGCTTTCCGTCGTGGGGGCATTCCACGCCTTTGACCTCCGACGGAGCGGCCCACTGTCCGAGGATGGGGGAGCGCAGGCCGATCCTACACCCCACCGCACAAACAGCAGCGCTCTGCTGGACACCGTGATTGCACCCGGGGGCACGAATCTTTCGGCTGGACAGGCGCAGCTGATCTGTTTGGCCCGCGCTCTGCTGGCCAACCCTCGCATCCTCGTCCTGGACGAGGCGACCTCGAGCGTGGACTTGCAGACGGAGAACCATATTCAGCAGGTCTTACAGGAGCACTTCCGTGATAGTATCATTTTGTGTGTGGCGCACCGTCCGACGAGCGTGGCGTGGATGGATCGAGTGATCGTCATGGCAGACGGCATGTGTGTCCGCGAAGAAGGCCGTGCGGGTATTCGTGCGGATGTTTGAGACATGTCTCCAAATTACTAGGGCGCTATTCGGGTTGACGAACTTGTTTTGGTGAAGTTGTTGTGGTGAAGGAATAAAAGGCTCGCCACAATTGACTGTAAGGGTGGGTGTGGCAACTTCGAACTTGATTGAAAGTGGAAAGCAGTTTTATCCTACAAATCCAGACATTCAAGCGTAAATCACCCAAGGCGTTCAGGTAAAGAAGAGGGAAAGTGTATGATATACATCCTTTAGCCAAGAGAAGGCTCTCTTTGTCTTATAGTATACTTCCTAAGTAGACCACTGTGCATTCTCGACAAGGTTGCAGTTTTGGTCTTTTCATCACGGTGGTTACTACAGGCTCACAAGAAAGATCCTAAGCTAATTTGATCGAGACATCAACCTCAGTTACTATCAAATATTGATCAGGGTTAAAGATTCTGCAATACCACCTGCCACTTAGAGATTCATATGCTTTATCCACGTTCTGTCGGTGTTTGTTCCTGGATCAGGGTCAATAGACTACAGTGCAGCCTTGATTACCAGATCGCTGCCTTTCGCTCTTCTAGTATATGTGAAGTTGACCAGCCGATCTTGTCAGTCGCACCCCCACCACGGTCTATGCTATACGTGCCGGAAACCGGGCGGGATGTTGAAATTCCAAACCTGTTGTTGGTCTTATCACGGCGCCGGTAGTGCACCCGTCAACGCGGGCACAGAGCCATTATTCTCTTGCCTGCCGTGCAAGGGAAGAGGGTGGGATTCAGTGAGCGGGGTGGCGGTACATACGAAGATGAACAGGTCAGCCGGTAGGAGCACAGAGCACACCAGCGCGGAAGCCTCGGCGGTCGTTCAGGACCATGTAGCAGTACAGATAGAGGCAGTAGCCGGCGAGGGCGAGGGTGACGCCGATCAGACACAGACACGGCGGAGGTCTCGGGCATCAGGGCTAGGAGAACACAGAGAACCAGAGAGTCTGTAAAAACGCAAAAGCCAAACCTGCCAGACACGGTAATCACTAATTAAGCTCTTCGCTGGTTGATTCTAGCTGATCGTATTGCTTCACATATATATGGGCAAATCCAAGGGCACCCGGCTTTCACGGTCGCATTCTAGGTATTGAGTCGCCTGGTCAAAAAACATAATTGCAACTAAGCGGGGGGTTATCAATAACGATCAGAATGCTGAAGCAATGCATGCTCCCAAATATCCGACATGATCGCACTGTTGAACTTCGCAGATATTGTCAGCGGAAAATCTTGTCTGCGGGTTCATACAAGGGGATCACGGTGCGTAAGCCACAAAACAAGTTGAATCATGGCCTGAACGAAGGTAGGTTGTGGAGAAGTATCAATCAATACCATTAGAACCTATACTTGAATCCAAAATCGCCATCAAATTTCGAATCCAGTACGCTCCTGGATACTTCTCTATTGAGGAAGTTCAGTGATCACGGCCGGCGTCCCCTTCGTCGGGTCCTCAACATCTGCAAGCTCGAAGATAGCAAATTGCTTATCAAGGTCCTCGATCTCCACCTGCTTGGTCTCGGGAATGAAGAACCATCCAAAGAGAAAAGCCAATGCTGACAGGGAACCATATATAAAACCTAATTTACCGCCAAGGTCAACATGGTGTGGGGTATCGGCCGTTTCCATGTAAGGATATGTGAAAGTCACGGCGAATCTATTCACACGGGTTAGCGTTGGACCGTGCATCGCGGAAGGGAAAGAAACAGGATCTTAACATACTCGGTGACTAGCTTGACAGTATATGCGATCTGAAGCGTCATCTCGCGGAGAGGAGAAGAGGGAAGCTCGGCACCCAGCACGTATACCAGGGGAGCCCAACCCAGAGACCAGCTGAAGCTGAAGAGCAGGAGCATGGCTACAATCCCCTGCTTGGCGTGGACATTGCTGGAATCCGCGGTGCCCAGACCGCCCATGGTCATTAGAGCCGTAGTCTGGAGTAAAGAACTGGTGTGGAAGAGCATTCTTCTCATGGTTAGTATCTGTATTGATGAGATGACAGTGGGAAGTTGGGTACTGCTACTCACCGACGTCCGACGATATCGATCAACGATGCACAAATGATAATAGCGCCAATATCCACAGCGTTCGTACCGAGGGTCACGCTGAACGGATTAACCGACTTCAATTGCTTGACAAACAAGGTTCCGTACTGCGAGGCGAAAGCCTGACCGGTCGCCTGCTGGAAAAAGTTTGCCGCAGCAACCACAAAGGTACGCTGCCGGTTCTGGCGCGTGAAGAGATCCCTGAACGACTTCTTCTGGAGTTGCTCGGCCACCTTGGCAGAGAGAACATCGAACTCCTCTTGTATGACCTGTTCAGGAATATCCTTCGGCTTGAGGGCAGTGAGGGCCTGGAGGGCTTCGATCTGACGATCGCGGAGGAGATACCAGCGTGGAGACTCGGGAATAAACCAGACCAAACAGAGGACTATGAAGGGAATGACGAGGATCAGGCCAAACGGGATCCGCCATGCGGCATCGGTCGTCATTGTCTTCGTTGCTCGGGCCACGCCGGTGATGAACAGCCCACCGCACTTGATACTCAGCCAGTATATCACCCCAATTCCACCTCGGTTCTTGGCGGGTGCCAGTTCGGCAAGGAAGGTGGGAATAACGGCCAATTGCATTCCAAGGTAGATATCTGCAGCCGTATGAGCCTCGTTAGCCAGATTTGAGAGACTTGTATGGAGTGAAATCACGCACAGTGAAGCGCTCGTGCCGTCTGAAGTTGAGCTTGGGTGGTAGAGCTAACTACGACCGAAGCACTCCCGAGAGCATAAACACTCATCGAGAAAATGCACATTCGCCGTCCCCATCTGTTGCTGACATAACCACCGAGGAAGACTCCTATCGAAAGGCTTCATTAGCAGCTGGTCACTTGTGGAATCGAACAATAAACCCAAGAGAAGGCTCCACTCACCGATAATTTGACCGGCGGCTTTAATACTGTTGTACAGGGAGGTGTCCAAAGCCGGAATCTTCCAGGTATGGGTCGAAGCGTCGTATTTGCCAAATTGCCTGATGAAAGAGTCCATGGCCTGACACGACGAGAAGGCCTGGTCGCTCAGACCATAATTGAAGGCCGACAGTGCCAACAGAGCCGTCGAGAACAGCAGCGTGGAGCTGATATTCCATTTCCTCAAAACCATCTTGCCGGAACCAGACCGAGAACGTGCCAGGAAATCTGAATTGGAGGGGTAAGTGCCAGGATTTATCTGATCCGTGTTCGATTGATAAAATAAGATGGATAACTCGGCAGAACACGAAAGAGAAAGGGGTATCCGCCCTAGCCAGAGAATCCCATTTGACCGCGGGGTTATCAATCGGGTTGAATCTTACAGTACTATTTACCGGTGTAACTGTATTTTCAAACATTAGTCATAGCATTGAGAGTACTACTAATGGCGATGAAAACCTGTTCGGAAGGGATCGGATGCACCAGACTCCAGTTGTGACAGGGCCTGGACGCTGCCTCGGTATTAGTGACTGCTCTATAGCCTTGTAAGGCCGAGAGTACCAAGCTTTGTTGGGCCAATTTTAGCCGGGCTCGGCAAAAAATACCCGTCGCATCGACGAGACATGCGTACGGGTTTTGTAATCCAGCCCCTCAATTTGCTCCACTATTACGTTCACGATCCACCTCTCACTGTCTAGCAAAGATTTCAAATTTTTATTTATGTTGCCTAGTGCACTGGAGGGTGCGAAAACTGTTTGAAAGCTCAGAAGAGTGAGTGCCCTTTACCATATGCTATATCTCATAGTAAAACCCATTCATAGGATCAGAACTCGAGCAGCTTTGTGTAAATTCGTGGTGCAGTAATGCTTCAGCGGGACAAAAGGGGGGAATAAGAATTGAAGAGCAGACTTTGCTGAATGTCCAAGCCCCCAAAACAAGCTCACACCAGTGAATCCTGTATTCAGGCTGGTAAAATAAGCACCTGGTAAAATTGACTGCTAACAGCGGGGCCAAGGAATATCATCATATTAGGACGGCTTGGTTCGTGGACGAAGGGAAGAGGAACGGAGATTAACAAGGCCGAAATCTTATTGGGTTAGGGGTTGGCTAGGGCGCCCCGAAGAAAGCAATAACGCACACCACATAGCCGTGACTGGAAATGCCACATACATGCGAGATATCCACGTCTGACTGACATTGCCTCCTTGACACTGCTATGCAGTCGGCATATCTCAACAATTTCCCAAGGTAGCCACAACACAAAAGTAAAATTTTCACTCTACCGATGTGCAGTGCGCATAGCTGCCAAAGGCCAACGGTCTCCTTGTATCCGGTCCGGCGCCATTGGGATTACATTCTTGGGATCGGGATTTGACAAGAACACAGTAGATGTCTTCGCATTAACTTGACTATCTGGTTTTCCAGACTCCGACCTTTGGGGATAATGCAGTAGTAATGATTATCTCCGAAGTCGGCAATCTCTCCTCGACTTGGAACTTTTGACCTTCAAAACACCAGCTGCTTCTGGGAGTTTCCGGCCTCGTCCTTTGACAAGCTCCCATGCCGAAATGTCAGATCAATCCTCGGGCTTTCCATCTCTTTTTTTCCTCCTTTGTTGGTTTGCGTGATTACCACGCTCGCCGTCCTGGCTTGAAAGGCTAGGCACGCCTTTATTGAAGGATTTGAAAAGGTTTGATGGTCCCTGTAACTTCTTCTCTATTTCTCTTTTTTTTTTCTCCTCACGTTGCCTCTTGTGAAACAACTTGCCTTCCTTCTAGCATTGATGTCAAACACATTTCTATTCTTGATGAGAAAGGTGGTGTCATCTCCTGTGTGGTGCCGTGGGGCAAATTGCGTTGCAATCTGTAGCCGGCTTGCCAAATTCTTCTCTTCGTAGCAGCACGAGAACAACGTTTCTGGTGAACACTGCTTCAGAGTTCATTGGAGGTTCTATATACTAGCAGAGCTGATGCAAATATATGACGGTTTCATCTATGTTAATCGTCGTCAGATCTTGTTTTACACAAAATTGGCACAGACGATCCAAAAACATAGACTTTCTTAGGTACGGTAAATACCTACCTTCCTGTTGCCCCGGAACTTCACACATAACAACCCAAAAGACAGCCATAAGTCCTGCCAGAACGTGAAGCGTACCGAAAGACCATTTCTCTTCCTTGGGCTCGGTAAGCACAAGCTGCTGTAGGCGTTAGAATATACACTCCAAATCTTATTTCAATACTTCTATATCAATTACCATGCTAGAGATAACACGGGGAATCGATATGATGATTTCTGATTTGGGTGTCCTTCGAGTAATATATTATAATTATTATTGTGAACGATGAATGCAAGAACCAATTGGGGATCAATTCTTGTTGTGTGAAAGCTAAAATTACTTGAATGATTGAAGACCAGGACACATAGTTATTTGCAAATAGCTTTAGGTATACCTGTCATATCAGGGTGGGATGGCAGGACTTCCTACAAGAGGCTCAAGTACCTCTGTGAATGATTTCCGCTAGATATAAAGACCAAGTGATATATAAGACGACTAGTATTCCATCTTCACAATAAGAGAAATGCAGTTGAACAAAAAAAGGTCCAAAGTAAAGAGCCGAGAAATGTTATCTAGACTCTGTTAAACCTTGAGTGGGTTTTGCTCGTGGGAGCTCGGCGTCTGTGCCCGCTCTGCATTGTGTTGGCCTTCCACATCGGTCCCTGGTTTGGGCTGTTTCATGAAAGGTAGTATACTTTGCACAGTCCGCCAACGAGCGCCCGGAGATCTGGGGGCTTCAGAGCGACTTTGCTCCTCTACTGGTGTCGCTGGTTCTGTGTGGGGCTTCTCGTTGTTTTCTTGGTGATTCCCTCCCTTTGTCTCACCGCGGTGAAAGAGAGACTGACTCCTCTTTCGCATGGTCTCATACCAGCCCCAATGCCTGCTGTGTTCCATACCTCGTTGAATGAGGATCTTAAGCCAATTGGCGTTGTACGCAAGTGCAACGAAAAAAGCGGAGACAACCAAGGAGACCCCAACTGCATGGCAAAAGACAGTCCTAGTCAGTGACAAAAAAGTTAAACGCAGTGCATCGATTGGACTCACAGATAATCGGGAATATCCAGCGCCCTTGATATACTAGGTTGCCATTCTCATGTGGGAAGTCCGAGATATCCAATGCGAACAGACTGGTCAAGAAGGAGGCCGGGAGCTGCGAGTCTCAGCATCCAGGTGTTCCCCGGCGTCCCGGCGACAGTTGGACTGTGCACTTACACAGATGATCGTCACCACGGTGAAGCTCATGACAGTGTCACTCTGGCTTCGCGTGGCCTGGGCCTCAACGATGCCCGCCTTCTTCTGTTTCAAATCAAGCAATGTGTTGATGTCGGTCTGGATGCTTATGGCGTCTCGCACCATGCCTTGGATATCGTTACTGACTTCCGATAGAGTGAATTTCGATTTAGCCTGAGACCCAATTTTACCCAACTGACTCACGACGTTGTCTTGATCATGCGCCAGAGATTTGAGAATGTTCAGCTCGTCGAGAATGTCCTTGATCTCATGAAGGACGTTAGTTTCATCGTCGATCCTCTTGTATGGATTCTCGGATGTCGATTTGCTCTCCCAAAACTTCTGAGGTTCTGGGCCCCTTTGAGAGGATAATCCATTCTGCTGTGATGTTTGTCTTGCTTGCGACTCTCCCTTCCTTGCCTTGAGGTTGAGGGCATCCCGAAAGCCAGCGAACAGCTCGATCTCTTTATCGCGCTTTACATGAATACAAGTCAGCATCAGTGCTAGCTCGCGGGCCTTCCTGCATGCATACCATCTTTTGAATCGCCCTGCGGTACACATCCAGAGGTGCGATCTTTTCCTTAAGGGGAGGATCGATCAGAACGTCCCGGGCATCGAACATGTCCCGGGCGGTATCCAATATCCCTTGCACAATTCGGATCTGATATGCCGGCAAGCTTGAGCCTTGCTCTTTCTTTTCTTCGGGAACGTCGAAATCGGCCTGATTCAGCTTGTCGAGAACTCGTTCCAAGAAGGTTTTCTCGCCATCTTCGACTTCCTGTGTCACGCTGGTGATAATGGTGTCTAGAGATATATTGATAATTCCATGAGCTCGGCCCCCAGGGCGAGGGTAACATACTGATCTTACCGTCGTGCAGGATCCATAGCCATAGCTGGTTGACCTTGAGGATTTGAAAGCTTTCTGCTTCGTCTTTCTGTAACGCGTACGACCGGTCCTGATCATTCCGTTCCTGCTTATGTGGTATTTGTTTGTCCCGTCGCTCCTTCCATCTCCTGGAGAGTGGCTCAAAGAAATCCCGACAGTCTGTTGTCAAGGTCTCGCCGACCGGCTCGTGATTATGGTGTGGCCTTTGCTCCTCGTATGGTTGTGTGCTCTGTATGGCTCTCTTTTCCTTGTAAGTCTTAAATAATCGCGAAAGAGCCTGGTCGTGATCCCTTGTGTACGTATCTTTGATCGAGTCGTAGTAATACTGATCTAGGGTAAGAGCTTCGTGGACAATTTTCCGCGTGTCCTGCTTCGACTCCGGCCAGCTGACTTTTTCGTCAGGCTGCGGACTGGGTTGCGATATTGCCTTCGAAAGCCGCTCCGAGGTACTCTGCGATTTGGGGTCCTGCTGTTCGGTATGGGAGTCAAAGCCTGGCTCTGTATGGTCCTGGCCGTTGTGCTCGTTCTTCCCGTGATTCTGAGCTTTGGGAGGTCCAGCACCCCACGATATGTAGGGAAACTGTAGTTGACTGTTAGCGTCATCCACTTATCAACATACCAAACAGCTGAGAGGATTTACAGACATAGAGAGCAAACATCGACACGTCATCCTCCTTCACAAGTCCACACCGTGGTTTCATATAATGTTTCTCTCCTCCCGCGGGTATCTCCACCCAGCTCCTTTTCACTAGCTTCGCCAAGCGACGATGCGTGCTTTGACTATGCTCTTTCTCTCGAGATATTCTGACCATGAGATCCTGTTGCCAGTTAGCCCAGGGTTCTGCAAGATGAGGGGGCACTAATACCTTGACATATTGCAACTAGGTGCGAGAAAGTCAGTTCAGTTCACTTGTTGACTTCTCTGATATTGAATGGGACACGAATCTTGGAGATGTCTCACATTGTTTGTGGGAATATGAAACCATCGCATCTGCTTTTGTTTCATCGAGCTCGCATCTGAAGACTCGCCCTGTTTCCCGGTGGTATTTTTTGACTCTCTCGGTGGTGCCGACGGTTGTTCGGCTGCCGGCTTCTTTGATAGCGCCGTCTTCCTTTTGAAAAGCTCATCTTGCATAGCCTGAAGATCGCGATATCCTGTGTCCATCATGATGCTGTTGGGCCCTCGCCCGTACAGAATTTCCCTGATTTCCCCACGTTTGAGCTTGATCGCAGTTTGTGCTTTGGCCTTAATGGTCACGTCAAGCACTATAGCATAGGTTTTGTCGGTCTGAGGGACGGGTCTAGGGACGGGTCTCTCGTATTCAAATTCAGGCAAAAGCTTGCCATTGCTGGGTCTACGCAACGAAGGAGGGTTGGTCAGGAGATTCCTAATGACAGTAGCAGTAGGCCAATTCTCTCGGTCGTCGGCCGGGTCCCCTCCGTCTCCATAGTTTCTGAGCTCATTCCCTTTCCTGAACAGGATCTCACCAAAATACTCCCCGCTGGAGAGCAACCACCAAAGGGCGGTCGGGAATTGGTATTTGACGACAAAGTCCAGAGGCCCCATATCTTTCGCCCTTGCCTTTCCAGCCGAGTAAATATCTATGAAACCATTCAAATATTTCTCTTCTCCAGTTGTGTATCGCCAGGCTGCGGCTCCAACTACGCGTTCTGCAGTGTTGCGCCATTCATCTTTTCTGTGTGCGTCATCCCCATCCTGCCTGACGCCAGGTGAAGCAGAGGGCTTTTTGGCTTCGAATAACTCTCGCAATTTGTTCCAAAGCTGTTCCTCAATCTCAGGCTCGTTATTCACGACTGCGACCGCAATAGCACTTTCAGCATCCTTCCCTTCCCCCAAGATCACATCTAACACCCGTGAGGCATCTTTCTCGTCAATCTTTTCCAGGAGGATTCGGACCATTTTTTCATGCCCGTTTTCCACCGCAGCATGCAATGGTGTGAAGTCGCGGCTCGCCTTGTTCAAAAGATGAGCACTCCAATTATCTTTCATCCATTCAAGCCCATCCACATTCCCACTTAAAGCAATCACATGCAGCCATGTTGCACCACACCGGTCTTCTAATATTGGAGGGCTTCCCGGGTTCTGGCGCATGACAACTTCACACAGCACTTTTTGTACGTTTAGTAGCGCCCAGTAGAGAACCGGCACTTGATGGCCGAGCATCTCCTGCCGCCGAGAGTCATTCAATAGCCACTTCGCAATGGGCACCTGCTCGCTTTTGGGGGAACGATGCACTTCATCTTGCGCTGGGTCGAGCGGAAAGAAGAAACTGGACTCTAGTAGTTGGAAGATGATCGAGGGATCACTTTTCTGGAAAATTGCCCAGCCCAGGACCGTTTTTCCCGCATGATCGCCGATTCTCATGAGCGTGGCCAACTTGATCGGCGGAACTCCGAGAAGCAGTCGCACGGTGTCCCCGTCATTATTCTCACATGCCAGCTGGAGTGCGTTTAATCCTGCTCCCGTTTTTGCTGCAAGGTTTGCACCCGCGTCAAGCAGACTAGGGAGGACTGAGTTTGCCTGGAAGGTGGCGGCATTCAGTAATGCCGTATATTGCCATATATCTCGACTCTCGATGTTCGCTTTGAATTTGATCAGCCGTTCCACGATGGACTTCTGATTGTTCATAGCCGCGACTATGAGCGCGGTCTCGTCATTACTGTTTGGCTGGTTCACGAGCGCGGGGTGTTTCTTCACCAGTCCTTCAATGATTGCGAGGTACCCTCCTTTCGGAATGCTGGTAGAGTGGGTTGTGTCTCCACCCTTCGAAGCCAGATGCAGCGCGGTATTTCCATAATTTCACTAGCTGTCGGGTCAGCCTTGTGCTTCAATAGAATGTCGAACACCTTCTCATTCCCTGTCTGAGCTGCGGCGAGAAGCGGCGTCATGGTATGGTCGCCGTTCACCAAAGGAGATCCGGTTGCTCGTCTATTCCTGAAATGTTGGACAGTTCGAAGCTGGGTCTCAATAGTAACAGGCAGAAATGGAGTAGATTCATCATTGACCGTTGTGGCTTTTGTGTCTGCGCCATTGGCCTCCAGAAGCTTGGTGATCTCAGGTCGCTCAAAGGCGACGGCCAACATTGAGGGGGTTATTTCATCCATTGTAAGTCCCGTCACATCCTCGCTTGTGAAACTTATATCTGCGTTGATGATATCGAGGCTGTGCTCAAGGATTTCCTCGAGGTTCACTTGACTACCGCACAAAATTGCAGCTTTCAATGCCTTGAGCGTTTGGGGTTCTCCTTCATAATACTTGGCATTCATGACCGTGAGATTGACATCTGCTCCTCGATCGACCAGAATCTCAACGAGGCCACTTCTACTCAGCTCGATGGCCAGCAATAGCGGAGTCGTCCGCTCTTCTGAATTGTCGCTCTCTTTGCTTGCACCGTAGGTGAATGTCATGTTTGCAAGTTCATTGTGTTCAGCAACAAGGTTCTTCGCAGTCTGCGGTTCTCCGTCCTCGATCGCTTTGATAAGCTCTTGCAGTAGGTCTCGGGGCCGCTCTTGCTCTAGAGCTCTATATTCGGCTGGGCCATCGTTATTATCTCCAACATCTGCAACACTGTCCGTATGCACCAAATCATCATCTTTTCCAGGACTATCGTCGTCCGCTGGTTGATCGTCTTCCACTGGTGACCCGTCGCTCCCGGTGACACCGTCTGCCTCTGGAGCACGGTCTCCCTCTGGAATATCGCCATTTGATGGAGTGCCGTCGCCTTCTGGTATACTAGGCTCCCCTGGGGGACCATCACTCCCGGTGACACCATCTGCCTCGAGAGCACGGCCTTCCTCTGGAATGTGGCCATTTGATGGAGTGCCGTCGCCCTCTGGTACACTAGGCTCCCCTGGGGGACCATCACTCCCGGTGAGACTAATGTTGGTCGGTAGATCTTTGTATTCAACATTAATAAGATAGGCGACGAGATCAGTCATCGAATAGATCTCAACATACCATCATTGCGACTGCCCATGATTGAATTTCCCTGTCGAAGATAGGATGGATCGTGAAGAGATGGTCGGCGATACTAGAAAGAAACGGGCTCCGAGGGTCATAAAAGATGTCGGTTCCACAATGAACAATTGAATTGATTTGAATGCAAGTTCTTCTCTCGAGCCTCTTGTCCCGTCACTGGTCGCAAGAAAGGAAGAAGAGGAAGAAGAACAAGAAGAAGAAGAAGAAGAAGAAGAAGAAGAAGAAGAAGTCACCGCAGTGGCAGGGCTAAGAGAGCTGGGGACCAGAGCAAAAAGCCGTTTTCAACTTCTTGGTCGACTGCCCAAAAACAAGAGAGGAAATAAAAGCAATGAGGGACAAAGCTCAGAGCACAAGAGCGCACCTTCAATCGAATTGCCTTACCGATAAGGCTCGCCACCCGAGTCGACAAAGATAGAACAAACAATCAAGCAATCAAGCATGACTCGCGAAAGCAGCCGGCAATCGCGACTAGTCGAATGGGTACCGTGGTCGCTCGCGAACCATCGCAGTTGAATTACATTCGCGCAGATCAACCGATAATATGTGGAGATCTGCGTCTCTGGGTGAAGTTGGTTCGGGTAGTGGGGTGAAAACAGAAGACAGAAAATTGACGGACCCAGGTGTCGCAGGGAATTCGTAGCGATAGGTTTCTCCAAGGCTGGGTGCGTAGATGAGATGCAGGGTTAGCGAGTTGGTTTAGTCCTAAGTGGTAAGTAGATACCTTAGTCTGACCACAGGCGACGAACCGCGTCATCAAGAACGCAAGAACAACAACCAAAAGAAGCAATTATGAAAGAGAAGTGGGCCGGGAGCTGAACTCGCCTCACGCAACAACTGCCCGTGCGACTCCCACCTCCACCTACTCCCCCGCTCTTGCCTTTCAGAAACACTTGAAGCTGGTGAGGGGCAGACGATAAAATGGGGGTGACAATGGTAAATAGCAATGAGATGCAAATGCATCTGAGACTAAGAGGATGCCTGCCATTCCTGTTTAGGCAGGCGGTTCTCCGGCCCGCGGCAGTGCCCGTGCTGCACGGGCCGTGAGCTTCGCGGTCTGAGCGAGAGGCTGGCCTGCACTAGTAGTTATCAATCAGTACAATTACTGGATTCGAGGGGAGCATGATAGTAAAGCCAAGGGATGGTCTCTCAAATGCATCTCTGCTAAGCAACAGATCCACAGACAGCTGCAGCTTGCGTGACTCCCTACGCGAATTACAACACCAAAACAGAAGATGGGTCGAGTCATCCATGCCTTAGCCAGATCCAGTAGTTGTAATCATGGCCACCTGCATTGAGTATCTGAACCAGAAATAAAGGGTCATCTTGAAGGATATAAGACGAAGGAAGCACGGAAGCAGGGGAAAACAACTTGATCTTGTCTCCAGGTGAACGAATTCTTGTCTTCTGTTTCCAATTTCTATCTAGAGATCTTACTATCGGCGTGCCTCGGCGATCCGACCATGTTGTCCGGCGGCTCAGGAAGCGAGTTCACACGCAGATAGCTCGCACTCATTCTCCCGCGTCATGGCATTTCCGTGCCTCACGTGCCAGCTGCAAGCCGACTGTGGTTTGAAGGAAGCGTCGAGGAGATGAGCGGTGGTCCAGATCACAGAATACTCGTCGCTGCGGCACCCCACCGCAGGTGGTGGGGTGCCGCAGCGACGACTACCCAACTCCCCGTGTAGACTAGTCTTCAACGGCATCCAGAACTTATAGAGTGAATCGGGGACCTCGCTTAATTCACAAACCTTGCATATGTCCTAGCGCCCCTACCGTTTCACCGCATGGTGGCTGACGTGATACCACCCATGCAGCACGGGGTCTCGTATCTGCAATACCAGGAGATTGGTAGTCACTGTGGTTGCAAGAGTGAACTACCCCAAGTCTATACAAGAATGCTCTCCATACAAAAGAGTGGGATGCATATAACTGCTCCTCATAGCGATTCGGCGCATTCATATTCAGGACAAGATTAGCCTGTAACAGACAAAAATTCCGACACCAGACTTAGAATCGCTCCGAGGAAAACAGTGAAGGAACTGAGCTCGCCAAGGAGCTAGTGGCACTTTAGCGCCAGCACTGCCACTCATTCGAGTGTTGCTCCAGCCTCTCAGAGGCCGCGAAATGCGTGGGGCTCGCATCCCTCCTCCCTTTTGTTCGACTGGAATAATAGCGTTGGGCAGGACACGGGCTCAACACCCCGCAGCGATTTGGCCAGTGGTGTTGAAGAACAGTTGGAGACCCTGAATAAATGGTGGGGGTCCGTTCTTGCACGGTTCGGCAGGGCCGAAGGAGGCTCACACATGGGGATAAGGGTTCGGTTGGGCAGAGGGATTATGTGGGCCCCTTCAGCCCCAAAAAGAAATCGAAGTAGAGCTGAGGACCTAGTTACAACAATTTTGCACCGGACTGAAGGACTTCCCGTCGCAACGATCGAAGCCAGTGAAAGTGTGAAGACATATCCTCGTGAAAAGACAAGTCGCCGGCATCATCGAGCATCCCCACCGCAGCTGCCGCCCGGAAGTAGAACCATGCCCGCAGATGCGGATCACTGGCAGCGGCGGCGCCAGTTATACAAGCCCATGTAAGAACCGCGGGGAAATGTCGCATCCATACATCGTCTTCGGTTAGGGCTAGCACATCACGGAGATCGCTGGCTAAGGCGTCTAGGTAGTCGGCAAAATTGCTCGTATTCGCCCCGCCGCTTATAATAGCGTGGAAAATCCGGAACGCTAAGGAGCAACAGTGGCACACGGGGTCATCGTTGGTAGGAAGCGACATCACGTTGCCTTGTGTCGCGTTGCAACCCCAACCAGCCGTCGATTGATGGACCACGAGCTGAAGTTTGAGCTTTTGGATGTACTGGAACAAGGCTTGGATGGAGCGACCGGGAAATTCCGGTGCAGATCGGCTGATAAGTGTGCTAAGAACTCGTTCCTCGAGGCCAGGTGGCGGCATGGGCGGGCAGTGCGGTAGAGGTCTTGAGTCCATGTCAAAGACTATATCTGAAATAACATCATTCCTGTAGTCCGGTCAGGAATCCATCTTGTCCATGGCAGAAGGGCCGACGAACACGTAGATGAGAGATGCTGTTAGTCCTTCCAGGCCTAGTTTGTCCAGACCACCCCTTAGCTGGACGATCTTCGCTAGACCAGCTCGATGCACCTCAGCGGAGGCTCGATCTCCGGTGAGAACCTAGTGTATTATTAGTTTTACCACCTGTGGATGGCGAAGTCACTTATCTTGCATACAGCGAAGAGTGCCAGCGGTGTGATTGCAGCTATCGTGCGGTCATCTAGCGCTGTTTTCGGGTCGGATAGACGCTTTTTGACCGATTTGATCAGTTCATTGTAATGGTACAGGGTAATTGTACTCTGCTGAATTCCACGGCGGAGATCAAAATTGGAGGAGCCGGTAAAGAGAGTTGCGTGGAACAAGCAAGGGTCGCTCATTGCACCTCTCATCCAGGTAGTCTGCAATTTATAAGAGCTAGATCTATCGTTAATTGGCACGCGTGTGGCATTGTGACACTCGACGACTGGGGCCCAGGGGCTGTCAGCGCAAGCCAGAAGAGATCGAGAGGGATGTTTTACAGTGCTTGATTAGGCGTGGCATATACCAGCGAGAGGCGATGGGATAGGAATCTGAGACAGCTGGAGCCTGGATAGCCCACGAGATATAAACTTGACTCTCCACGGCGTCCCAGGAGCTAGGTGTGAGCTTTTTGGAACTGCGCGTGTGGTGACTCTCAGTCACCAGCGCCTTTGAGCTCTGGTTTGGGATACTTTCTGCGACGCGGTAAAGGGCATAGGAACACACTCGCTCAGCTCTAGAGAGAATCGATTAAAATGCGCACCTAGGGGGACATAAGGCTGAAGACAAACTTTTGGCACAAGGAGCAAGAGGGGTAGGCTCTGTCGCATTTTCTTTTTCGCAAGCGACAAGACTCGCAGGCAACAAGCATAACCTTCATCTTGAAGAAGTTGAGAGAAGCGGCGTGGTAGAAATGAGGCTGAGAGTGTGACCGCCGCGGCGAGCCTGGAGAAGATAAGATCAACCTGGGTCCATAATGAGTCTAGCCGTTTTGGGTCGTCAGGCAGCCTTTTCCTTTTTGAGACAACATACAAAGCCACACTTCCTTCATGGCTGGCCTCAAACTACCCGAGCACAAACACAAGCGACGATGACAACAATGAGAAGTTATCAGTCCAATTTATGCCACCAATTTGATCCTTTTCCTCTCTAGACAAATCGATAGAAGACTATCGCTGGACGCTGAGGCATAGATGCCATGCTTTTGCCGGATGAGTTACCCGCATTTCTCCCGTCTTGGTGTTGTGAATAATGTATAGAAAGTGAGAAAGCTCGTCAATTGGGCGATGTTCTTGACTTCCTATCCTTTTTGTAGGCAAAATGCCTCCCCGTAGAATCAAGAACCTCACAAATAGTGCACATTTCCCGGTCTGTCATCTACGCGAAAGCGAAGCAAAGACACCAAGTTGAAAAATGGCGTGGTAGTCGATTTATGTAAGGAATATGGAGGTGGGCCCGTAAACGGTAGACTGTAGAGACCAGGAACGTAGTAAGTGGTGATGACACGGTCGCATTGTGAGGAATTGCAAAGTGGTAACCTTTGGAATGCATTGAGCCAACTTGTAGACCATATATATGTAGAGTCCCGGGGAGGATTCATGTGGGGTTCAGGTAAGCGCCGAGATGTGATTGGATGTCTGCAGAGTATTCAATGGTGATAGTGTATCCAGCCGTACTATTGCATCTTGTGTGCATTGTAAGTTGAGAAGATATTAAATGAACTGCAGTCGATTTGGACAATCACGGGGTGTCTAGTATACCCTGTGACATGTAGATTGATCCTCTGGGTCGATAGCCAAGAAGGCAAACTGCGTTGTGAAAAATGACCTTCCATCCATGAGTTATATATGCATCCCTACCGTGGGAACTTTTTATTTACCGAAGGAAACCGGTCGCGGGCTAAAGATCGGTAAGAACCCTCGGCTTGTTTGAATGCTTGTTGATCCCCTCGTACGAGTAGAACATGGCACCAAGGGGAGTAGCGGATGACTAACGGGTGGACTAGCCCGCCCCTAACATCTAACATCCAAGATACCGAGAGAATCGATCTTGCCTACAAGCCAAAACAATACTTCACCGATTTCGCCGTGAATATTCTGAAGAGAAGCCTGAGGCTGGCGGAAACACGGTCTTCTAAGTGATCGTGAATCTAAAGACATCTGATTTAGTGGCGCTATTGACTGCAAGAATACGGTAGCAGCTGGAGGCCTGAGGATCCCCAGTCCTGACTATTTTGGCATCAATTTCTTACGTTGTTTTGTCTGCTAGTGACTCAGTCACAGTCAAGCTAGGAGTTATCGCTGTCTAGAGCCGCCCCCTGTCGCCCACTAGCATAAGTACTCAGGTACAGGGGGGGTTTCTATTCCAGAAGTAGCCGTGGGAAGCTTGAGGGACGTCAATCTAGAACAGGAAATCCGCACTCGTATAAATTAGCGGGAAAGCGGATCGTTGATTATGTAAGATTTGTGGATCCAAAATTACCGGTAGGTCGGTTGTGCCCAGTCCGTCTGTAAGATATCAACTTTGACTCCATACATCAATGGCCAAAACTTATATTATGCAATACTGTGGAATTTAGTAGTTGAATAGAGCTCCCCTGGTAAACCTTGTATAATACAAGGATCCAATTGGCAAAAAGTCGCGGCTATGTGTTAAACATTGGTATCAATGTGACAAAGGTTTACTAAGAACGAATCGAGATGATGCCGGTGTAACATCCTCAAGTTTAGAGCTTTTGACGCTCTTTTCGGTCAATCAACACTTTGACGACCGAGAGGAGAATCAAGAGATTGGTCCAGAGCCTCTCTATTCATCACCGCCACAGCAGCACTCAAAGCAAAGCAGGCCACAGCATCTATAATTTTCCAACATTGTTAGTCGAGTCCAAAAAGGCAGAGATGGATAACATACACGCCACAGCAGACATTCCCGGCTTCACCACCGCCACGTAAGTTAAGTTCTGTTGCTTCATGCGTCGTCGCCTTGAGCATGGTTAGTCCGCCACATAACCACTTTTACGAATAATCGAAAAGAGAGAGCTGTTCATACCGGCATATTAGCATCGAGAGCTTGGGGAGGAGCCGGAGAAAGTGGTTGTTGCATCGTCACAGTCTGGGGGTCCCAAGTGTGCTCGGGAGCTTCATTCGTAGAGGGCCTACTGAAGGGCGTCAAAAGCCAACTCAAAAACTGCATGCTGCGTGGTTTTAAAGGAAGAGGACAGGAGGAATCGATAAGACGGCACAGTCTGTAGTGGCTACTCGATCGGTGGCGACGGCCTTTTATAAGTCTCCCGGTCAGAATCTCCAGTCAGATCCCAGCAGTCGTTAGCGTAGGCTTTTTCTCAGGGGACTTCAAACGCGGGGTTGGTAGGTTGTATTGCTAGAACAGACCCCACCCAAGGCTGCAGATCATTGGCTTCATTGGAATTTTGCACAGGAAAGGAAGCTGTGTGGCTCATTTCAGTTCGACAAGACAGGGCTGGTGAGGCGCCAAGGGAAATAAGAGGTGCAATGTCCTCAAGACCTCCCAACGGTAAATTACACCGGTAGTGTGTAGAGTATCCGGACAAGAAACACAAGGTCATGTGTCTACCAGAGTGGGAAAGACCAGGGGAAGAGGCCAAACCACTGAAAGCTGCCATCAGGCGAAGAAAACATAAATATCCCTTGTTTTGACACTCTCTGCGTGGGAATCTAGTACTAATTTGATGGCTGTTTGGCGCGGAAACAATTGCCCAAGTGCAGGAACTAGCATTCTCATGCTTCAAGAAGAATTCCATGATGCAGCCTCCGCTATGTTCTTTGAAAGGTGGCTTCCTGGTGTTTTGTCACAGAAGCTGATGCTTTATTGTGTGGTCCAACATGAAGACTTTGAATTCAGGCAATGATTAGTCATAGTCGTCATTTTGAGAGACATACAGGAGCCAAATATGGGAATGTCTGTGGAAGGCGCCGCCTTCTCGAACGTTTCCCTTTTTACATGATTGAAGCCTCAGGACGGACTAAAAGTGGATCAAAAATATGAGCGGTACTAAGGTAGTGGAGCAAGCGCAGGTTGCGCAAATGAAACCAGGGAATTGACCCTTAGGGCCGCGACCCTGAAACCAAGGCGGTTTTTAACTTTTTCTAGACTTTCTGCATCGTGGCTGCTGCTGCATGCCGTAACGCTTAGATGTCGATATGTCTGTCGCATGTGATAGATTTGTGCCCCTGTTTTTCCTGGCACAGCATAAGGCCGAGCCACAGACTCAACAATCACACCCTTTCTGCTTTTCCCCTCAGCCACCATTGTTAGCGATATGGGCATGCCCCCCTCAATTACACCCTATACGCAAAAGCTTGCGCGGAAAACCCATCGAAAGTCTCGCTATGGGTGCCGCAACTGTAAGCGGCGAAGGATCAAGGTTGGTGGCTGTCTCAAACTGCATCATCTGCCTCAGGCAGTCAGTCACTAATCGACCTTCACACAGTGCGACGAGATCAAACCGCATTGTACCAATTGCATACGTCACGCAATCGATTGTGATTACAGCTCACAACCCAGAGCTGCCAGCAGCTCGCCGACTGAAATTAGTTCCTCAAACTCGACTTCTTCGGACAAAACCGATGGCGACTACACCTACATCTCATCCACCCCGACGAACTTCAAGCCGCCCACGCGAGCACATGGCCCTTCACGCACCTCGGCATCTCCGCCCTACCATTCTGCTCCCCCCTCGCATGAACTTGCGAAGAGGCCATTCGAATTCACAGCTACCGACATGGCGCTCTTTCATCATTTCCTGACTTCCAACGAGCTAACCGCCGTCCAACCCCGCGCCCAGCAGCAACTCTGCCGGCTAGGTTTCTCTCATCACTATGTTCTGCGCCTACTGCTAGCCTTCGCCGGATTCCATCTGGTGCGGAAATCAGAGGGCAATCCAATGGTCCAGTACATGGGCACGGCGACAGACTACTTTGCTGAGGCCGACCGTCACCTGGAGACGGCGGTGCAGGAGGTCACGGCGCTGGTCCCGCAAATCAATCCCGAGAATGCGCCTGCGATGTACACGTCCGCCATCTTCATCTTTATCTCCTCCTTGGCCAAGGGCCCGCAGCCGGGCGAGTATCTGGCCTTCCGGGATGATGGCGGGTCTGGGTACTTGGGGCTATTTCTAGGGGTCCGTTCAATTCTAGAGCTTTGCCAAAATGACATCCCGACCGAAGTTTTCGCCATTTCCGGGGACGAAAGTCCTGATTCGGATACATCCGAAGGTGGCGACCCGGCCAGCCGGGACCCTGCTATTGGTGCAGAGTCCCACAATTACGAATACCATCTCAACTCGCTGCGCCAGCTTCTAGCTATTTATATGCCTGACTCGGACCCTCGCTCTACCAGCTATCAACGGATGTTGAATCACCTCCACTACTGTCTCGCTGCTGTTCTGGGTCCCGGTCCCCGTTCGCCCGGGATGTCTCTGTTCCCGCACATTTTCGCATGGCTGTACCAATTACCAGATGATCTGGTACACGATCTGCGGGAGCAAGAGCCGATCGCTCTCATCCTCTTCTCGTTCTTTTGTGTTCTTCTACACCGGCTGGATGCTGTCTGGTTTATTCACAACTGGCCGCAACATATTGTGACGGGTATTTACCGGAAGCTCGATGCTGCATTCCGACCGTTCATGCAATGGCCACTCGATCAGGTTGGGCTGAGCGAGCCGGAAAAAGCTTTGAGTGCAACAACCGACCTTGCTCCCTACTATAGTACGTCGGTCGGTATTGGTGAATCTTAATCATGTGGTCCGTTAGCATAGCGATATAGAATTGCATTCTCTGTCCTAATAATACATGCTCAAGACCAAAAAAGACCCCCTTCCTCCCAGCGCACAAGGCTGAAACTTTGCACTCCAATCAAGTACACAATACGGTAAGCACCATCGGCCTCAGTCTAGACACAGCGGAAACTCTCCGCAGAAGAAGCATCGCCTCCCATATACTTTGCCTGAGCAGGATAAGGACACAGGTTGCGCGACTGCTTGGCCCCATCGGATCCTGCGTACTCCACAGGCAGAGTCGCAGGGGCTGTCCCGTTCTCCACCCACAGTCTTAGGGCATCGAACGTAACTTAGTGGTGGGCTGCCCGCCCACACCGCCCGAGCAATGCCCCAACCCGGGCGCCTCGAAGAAGCGATAGAATTCCTGGACGTAGGGGAATAGATCCGTCACCGCGTTGTAGTAGAACTCGGTGTCCTTGGTCGGGATACTGGGGTCGGCCTGTGTTTGAGGTCATTGTCAGATCTTGTTTGTCTTCAAATAGTGACGACATCAGACAGGAAGAGGGAGAAACAAACCATGCCATGATACGTGATAAGCTTCCCGCCCGCGTTGCGGAACTCGCTCAGGTCGGGGTCAGCGGCGTTCATGAAATCGGTATACTCCTGGCTGGCGAGGTGGAAGGCCCGCTCGTACTCCGCGCGAGTCATCTTGCTCGTCTCGAAGCTGGCGTTCTTGGTAACAAACAGATTGAACCAGACATCCGCCTGGGTGCTGTTCTGGCCGGGCACGGAGCCATAGCTGCTGATGTCGGAGCCGGGATTCACCCCGTACCAGAGGAACTTGCCGTCCTGCGTCCGCGGGCCGGACCAGGCGGCGTCGGCGATGATCGCGGCACCTTCGCTAAGCGCAATTGTTCGATTGAGGGTGGAGCAGTGAAATGTCTGGTTGACGGAGGTATACGGGCTATAATCGCACGCCGTCATGTTGGAGATAATCCCGTCTACAACCCCATCCTTGGGATCGCAGTGGGCGATAGCCTCCGCCGTCAGGAAATTCAACTCGCACGCCAACGGATGAACCCCACGCCACTCCCTCATCAATAGCGGGTAGTACACCGCGGAGACAAACTTGGTCCAGGACTGCGCGGGCGCGGACGCCGCGATGCCGTCGTACGCTGTCGGGTACCGCTGCGCCAGCATCAGTCCCTGTCGCCCGCCCTGGGAGCAGCCACTCCAGTAGGAATAGTCCGGTTCGCGTCCATAGAAGCTGCGGATCAGGCTCTTGCCGATCACCGCTTGGTCGTTCAACGAGCGGGAACCCAGATTATGCAGCGCCGCGTAGTCGACGTTGCCGGGGCTTTTAAGTGCCCATGTAGTTGGGAAGACCGCCTCGCCCAGCCCCGCGTCGGTAGTCGTCGCAGCGTATCCTTCGCCGATTGCCCCGCCCATGAAGAACTGGGATAGCACGAAGCGACCGGCCTGCCAGCCTCCGCCGCCGGTGGCTTGCAGACGGCCGTTCCAGCCGTGGCGCGGGAGCCAGGTCTCCACGGTGATGCGGTCGTCGTACCCCGGGTGCGTGTATGTGACGGTGATGTTGCAGAACTCTGCATTGCGCAATTCGACGTCACCGTGGTTGTAGTTGAATGTGGCCGGGACGGTGCGCGTGTAGTTGGTGACCCAGGCGGCTGACAGGTTGAGGATTTCTGCGCCGTAGACGGCTGGGGGTTGAATCGCCGAGGGCGAACAAGTGAGATTCATCTCTGAATGTGGAATTTTAAAATTGTAAAATCCAGGGCAGTGGGATCACTGAAATCTCTGTGAAGATACAACCCGGAGGCTTTGAACGGTGAAGCTTATGTGATTTTTACTGAACTCATTGCCGGGAACGTCTACTTCTTTTTATCGAGAAATGCACGCATGACCGTCATGAATCTGTTCTCTCATCTCAGGGAACCCTTCCCTTGCATAGGATACGAATGCGAACTACTTACCATTGCACTGGATCGGCAGTGGCGGATCATTGCTACCCGTGACGACTTTCGGCTATGCCCGACTTAGACCTGAGGCCTCGACTTGGCTTCCTGATTTGGCGGGCGGGTTTTCCATAAAGGGCTATTCGTGTTCGCGATAAATCCATACCCGTTGCCAAGCATCCATGATCATGCCCGTCTCCACTCAAAGAACTGAACCCACGGGTCCCCAGGAGCCAATAATCTCCCACCGAATCGGCTGGAAGGCCAATATTTGGACTTTACTCGGCGAAAATGTGGATCCATGAAATTTGACGCTGTGGATATGAGTTATTGTATAGACGACACTTGCCTCTGATCTGTGTGGATCTCAGTGCTCACAGCTGAAAAGTCAAGTATCCTTACCACCAGGGTCATGTAACGCAACTTAATGAAGGCTCCTCGTTTTAGGATATGAGGAAAAGAGTGTGGATGAGAATTCCCCTCGATATGAGGAGGTTGCCCGGTGAGATCTCGTAAAATTCTCTTTCCCCTGCGACAGACTCCCACAGATTTATGCTCATACTATATATATGTAAGCCATGCCATTAGCGTTCTCTCGACACTTAACAGGCAACTGCCCTTGAGATCATTGCTATTTGTCCTTGAGCCCGGCAAAAACTACTTGAAATTATACAAGAATATGGGTCAACTTGGGAGATTTGCATGGGTCCTGGGGTCGAGTCTCCTAAGCGTTGGCTCTCTGATATGCCTTATCATTGTTGCAATTGGTTGCACAAATCCCAAGCAGGCTAAAGATCTCTATATGTTTCGAGTAGGTCGATTTTGTCTCGCAGGGCATGAGAGAAACCAATTGACGAGGTTTATAGATCGAACTCAAAAACCTTACAACCTCTCCAAGCTCCATCCTTGATACCACCCTTCAGGATCTCACTGGCAGCCATGTGAAGCAATTTGTGCAAGCCTTGCAGGAGGCGAATAAATCAGAAACCTTGCAAGATTTCTACTCCATCGGACTGTGGAACTACTGTGCTGGCAACAATCCTCATATTGGAGTCTACAACACAACCTACTGCTCGAAGCCCCGCGGTGGATTTTGGTTTGACCCGATCGAAATCTGGGATTTGAATCAAACCCACATAGGGAAGCATGTCCCTAATCGCTTGCAACAGACGCTGGATATCTATCAGAGAGCTTCCCTATGGATGCAGATCCTTTACCTACTTGCCATCTGCACCAGCATTCTCCAGCTGTTGGTTGGCCTTCTGGCCTGCTGCAGTCGGCTGGGAGGCTGCTTCGCCTGGCTTCTCACGGCAGTCTCCCTCCTGTTTACTCTCGCCACATCCATCACTTCCACGACGCTCTTCGCCACCCTTGCGGGCATATTCAAAGTGACCTTCAAGTCCTACGGAATCTACGGTCACATGGGTCGACACATCTACGCAGCCACCTGGCTGGCGGTCGCGTTGTCCCTCTTAGCGGCGGTGTCATGGCTCCTCAATGGCTGCTGTTTTCGGGGCGACAAAGCGCGGCGTGACCCGCCGCGAACCATGGGTCCTGTCGGTGCGGCGGACAGCGCTTACAGCTATAGACCGGTTGCCGTTGGGAAACGTTCGGACGTATCCGACCACGCACCTTTACTCATGTGCCCTTCTCCTCCGCGGGTTCACGGCGGGCAGGATTATCGCCCGTATCAGCAGCAGCGGCAGCAGTACCACAACCCTTACCAGAACATATATCTCGAAGCCCACGAGATGCGCTGACACTACTGCTTCAAAATCCCGCGTCGGTGCAGCACTGCGAGCACGAATCTGCTCATGATCTATATCAAGCTCCTGTGCGTTGATTGTATTGCGTATCCAATCACCCCGAAACAAATGGATCTCTGAATGGAAGCCAACTGTCATACCATAGCCCCTTCAAGGGCTGAAGAGCTTCAGGCCGACCGCTCGATGGAATGCCCAGTCTGGACCTGGGATAGGTAATTCGGGGCAATAATAGAGACAAATTATTCGAAATCGCATGTAATAGCAAGACTGAGCAACATCCAGGTGGTCATGAAGATTATGAACGACTCGACCATGATGCGTTTCTTGGGGATGTCATACATGAACGGAAGGGAAACCACCCCCTCTATTATAGCACGATGCGGTCAGGGTAGTTTCACTTACTGTTTAGCAAGCATGTGACTTTTCACATTGTAAGAAGATTTAATTCAACTCAGTCTAGAAGGGTAGTGATACAGTCCAGGGATATAGATGAGGAACAGCAACTCTTTCCATGTGGAAAATGGCTATGTCAATTCGGCTTATTCACACTATTCGGCCCCAATTCCTTGACTTAGAAGGTGCACTGTCGAATGACAATCAACACATCGCACGCTAAGACTAAATGAAGAGTCATCTAAAGGGTCTCGAACAGCAACGAGGTATTTGCCTCTCACACAGCACAATATGTGTAAGATAGTCCTACCAGGAACACCTCGGATATGCCGGCCAAGGGCGGGGATCAGCCTCGGCTAATCCTGCTGACAGCCAAGCCTCAACCCCACACCTGTGCTTACCCTGTCAGCCTCTGCACCTCAATCCTGTTCTGTCCCTTTCTCCAAAGCTTTGATTGACTGTGACGCTAGTATTACCCCCAGTACCCCAGTTAGAAACATTGGCACCAAGTCCGACCCTGATTTATCATACGGCTGCCGGGCTCTCTGAGAAGAACATGCCACTGTCACCCGAGATCCAGGACTTCATCCATGGGTTCAAAAATCGCTGGGACCCGTCTGTGAATGTAGCGTGCGAGCGCTTCTTCGAAACATGCCATGCATCCTTTCCTCCTTCGGATGCGACGCCATCGATTGCATGTGAGAAAGATGTCAAGTACGGGCCGGATCCGCGACACCGGTTGGATGTATGTGCAAGGCTATTCGAAACGTCCAGTGAACGACTGTAGATCTCGACCAGTCGCAAGATTCGTGGCTGACGGGTTTATGATAGATCTTCTGGCCCACCAATGCATCCACGACAAACGCGACCCTCCCCGTTGTCGTCTACTTCCACGGCGGTGCGTTCAAAGCGGGCGATAACACTATCACGCCGCACCTGCATGCCAACATTGGTAAGCTCCCAACCCTGTCGCGCGGCCTTCGTTGCGCTCATTACTTTAACGCATAGTCCAGCTGTTGAATAAGATCTGATGATTAATTCCCAGGAAAATTCTTCGCCGACAACGGCATGATCGGAGTCCTTGGAACATATCGCCTCCTACCGGACGCTCGGTTTCCAGACGGCCGGGACGACGTTGCCGCTGCCCTAACATGGCTGCATGACCATATTCACCAATACGGAGGCGACCGCAACTCCATTTTCGCGCTCGGGCAAAGTGCCGGCGGTGGCCATCTGGCCATGGCTCTATACGCGGGGAGGCTCATTTCCGACGAAGGCCGGAGCCTGGTGCGTGGGGTTTTGCTCCTAAGCGCCGCGTTGGAGTATGATCTGGGGAAGGAGGAGCGGCGCAGAAGCATGGAGGCGTACTATGGAACGAATGACCATGAGTTTATCCACGCTCATTCGGCTCTCGGTATTTTTGAGAGGCTGTCTGACGAGGGAAATGCGGCTGGGAGGACAACTCCCGAGCTCTTTATTATGCTGGCGGAGTGGGATTTCGAGGAGTGTGTCCGAGGTAATTTGGATTTCCTGCAGGCTTACAATAAGCAGCAGCGCCGTCTTCCGCGGTTCGAGGTACTGTTAGGACACAACCATGTCAGCTACTGTTTATCTATTGGGCTACCGGGTGATGAGGTTGGTCCGAAGATCGTGGAGTGGGCGAGGCAGTGTTTGAAGAAGTGAGTGAGGTCTCCATTTTATTACGCTCATGGAGTTCTACTCTGTGCACAATCTAAATGTGTCGGCACCATTGAGTACAAAGTATAGGGATCTTTCCTACAACTTGCAAACCCTACAAAAACACGTGTTCCATCTTGTGACCAACCTTCTCAGAGCTCAATCTAGGCTTGGAGGGTGACAGGTCACAGTAAGAAGGTTCCTGATGCAGCAGATTCCAAGCAGAAGAGAACTATAGATGATAAGATAGAGGGACTATAGGTCACTACACCATGCGCAGTACAGCTTTGGCTCCATTGAGGCTGTACATGCGTGTCCACGTCAGCACTAATTCTGTGCGCGTAAGCACTAAGACCATTCTGATAAGCACCATGGCGAGGCTGCTAAGCACTAACCAATCCACAGATTGCCTGCGCCCCGCCTTGGCAGGCCTGTCACTCTCACCGCCAAGGACGCGGGATCGACATCATCGTAGAATAACTCCCCTTGGCTTCTCTCGATAATCTCTCACTCGCACTCATACCTCTGCAGCCGTGACGCTGTCATCCCTCACGCAAATGGCAACTCTAGAAGAAAGACACCCCGAGCTCTTCAGACCAGTGAGCAACGAGTCGCCCCGAGGCAAGAAGCGAACCGTCCCTCTGGAATGTCTCTGTCTGGGCTTCAACCGGACGGGCACAGCGTGTAAGCACGCGTGCATTATTACCTAGACACAACAACGTGCTGATAGACCGTCTCAGCCATGTGCAGTGCCCTCGAGACCCTAGGCCTCCCCTGCTGGCACTCCACACAATTTTTGTCGACGCGGTTCGGCGACATCGAAATGTGGCAGGAGGCCGTGGACCGGAAGTTCTTCGGGGCAGGACCCAAGTTTGGGCGTGCGGAGTTCGACCAGCTACTGCACGACTACGGGGCGGTCTCGTCCGACACCCCGGCGATCGCCTTTGCAGAGGACCTGGTGGAGGCGTATCCAGAGGCAAAGGTCGTGCTCGTGGAGCGGGACATCGACTCCTGGTACCAGAGCTGGATGGACACGGTGATCAAGAACACGTATTCCCCGGTCGTCACACTCGTGTGTCATATTGATCGCTTCTTCACACGTCCGATCGGCAATATCCACAAGACCACCTTCAAGGGGTGGGCGGGCATCTCGGGCCCAGAAGACGCGCCCCTCAAGAGCAAGGCCAAGTACCGCGAGCACTACGCGCTCGTGCGGCGGGTGACGTCCAAGGATCGCCTGCTGGAGTTCAAGCTGTCTGATGGCTGGGAGCCATTATGTGAATTTCTGGGGAAGCCCGTGCCGGACAAGCCCTTCCCGCACATCAATGAGAAGAAGTGGCTCGATGAGAAGGTTCAGCTTGTGCTAATGAGGGGGATGAACCTTCTGGCGTGGAAAGTTTTGATTTACTTCCTGGCTCCTATTTTGGCTGCTGGATTACTCTACTATGGGCTTATGTGACCTACTGTGCGAAGCTCTCCAGTCTGTCTCGTACTGAGGATATAAACCGCAGTCTACAAAGCCTCAATGCTCGACTAAATATGATCCTATAGCTGGAAGAAATACATACAATCGATCGAACAAAAAGACTCTTTGCTGTAGTTGATATCTACCAAGTGTCCCGCAGGTAAGTTTTGAATACTATGCTCGATGACGCGTGCTAAAATTGAGAGAACAATACCCAACTCTCTAGTCCCATTCACTTTCCGCCTGAGCTTTTCGCTTGTTCAAAAAGGGATTTGAACTCATCCCTCTCACGCTCAATATCTCGCATTAATTCTCCGGATGGGTCTAGACACGGGGTTCTGTACTGACCTACCGCACGAGCATGGCGAGACTTGAGTCTTTGAATTAGATTCTGATATCTCGTCATTGAGAGACTATTGGATCTTATAGACAATCTTCCTTCGGTCGTTGGACTGACTGGGCACAAGAGCACAGACAGGAGACCGGAATCCAGGTACCGCAAAGCAGAACATGAGGGACGCATTGCTATGACAGCCAGGGACTTGCCTTTAAAACCTTTCTGATCAGAACCCATGGCCCTGCCGCCTGCGAGGGCGCAAACGGAACAACAAGATCGCCGATCAACTGCACCCAGGTCGCACATGTGGACGCGTAGTCGCGCACGATGATCTTGTGCTGCCCGACGTCAAATGTCCAGGCCTCCTCTTCGCACTGCTTCTGCTTCTGCTGCAGGACTTTAATAATGACATTCAAATTTTGTTCCTGCTGCGATGTTGCCGAGACCGGTTCGTAGCCGAATGCCCGAAGTTGGGCTTGGGTCGCAGGCGATAGTTTTTCGAAGGCTTCGTTCCAGAGGTCTCGCGGTTGTGCTTCATTGTGATGATCCTTCTTTGATGGTTCGTGCGAATTTGACTCCTCTGTGTCTTCTTCTTTCGCCACGTGAATGAGCGAGTGTTGGGTATCGTTGTGCTGGATGTGTTTGGGTAGTGTTGCCGAGTTGCCTTGGGAGACATCCTGCGGTTGAAGGTCCTCGCAATGATCGTTTTCTTTCGGGGTCGAGTCTCTACAGAGCACCGACAAGGTCGCGCTTTCTTTTGACTGTTGTTCTGTAGGCTGATTGGGGTTGTGCCGTGTGCGGCTCGAACTTGTGGATCCACGATCGCCATTCGTCTCCTTGTGCCGTATACGATCCCGACCGTGTGAGACCTTCTCCTTCAACCTCCTCATATTTGCATTGACCCTTTCGATACAGAACCGGTTCTCTGTAGCCAGCAAGGGGCAGAGGTACTCACTCTCAGAACCTACCGTCGAGAAAAGCTGGTTGTGAGTTGGCTCAGCCGAACGCGGGGCTTGTGCATTAGTTCCAAAGAACTAGCGTTGATGTCGGCTTGCAATTGGCGCGAACTCTCCACGGTATGTTTGCTTTCCACATTTTCTAGCTAACTCGGTCAATTTTCCCAGGTGTTCATGACCTTTCCTCGAGTTTCCAGGCCGATCTGATTCCCTGCTTCTGTGCCGTCTGCGGAGTTGCAACCGATGTTTTCCAGTGCTGTTAGGTCGGCGTTGATAGTGCTACTGAGAGTATATGGTTTAGTTATATACACTTTAAGTTACACGACCGAACATTTGCCCACACATCTCAAATTAGGTTTAGAATTCGCAAGTAGACTAAAAGGCTTCCTTAAAGTTATTAAAATAAGGATATAGATCCCACATCTATTTACTGAAGATCCTTGTTCTAACAAACATTTGTAAAGCGGATTTTCCTCTATGCTGATCTTCGCCCGGGAATTTTTCGCCTCCTATACTAAATACCTACCTATTTTGCGAT
>NW_020291471.1:1059794-1068295 GCF_003184765.1 Aspergillus aculeatinus CBS 121060
GAATGGGGAACGGGGAATGGGGGGTGTTTGCCAGCTGGATTGAGGACTCAAGTGCAACTAACTAACTGCCAGGTACAGTACTTCTGTTTGGATGTCTGGGTGTGTTTGTGCTGTGCTGTGCTGTGTACTGTACCGTACTCAACTCAGGATTAAATGTACTTGTACTGTGCCCTACTTGAAGAATAAGAATAAGCTGGATGCTCAATAGCTCAGCTTCAGATGAGGTCGGGGATAAGCAATGCATTCCCCGTCTGACAGCTCCCGCTTGACTGAATACGGGTTAGTTGGGTTGGGGTGGTTACTACTGCACGCCGGAGGTAATGACTCGTAGTACGGAGTACCGTATCGTACGTACCTAAATCCCCGAGGCCGAGACTCCACCACCACCATCGCCGCCCGCCCCGGAGTTGTCCACCGGAGATAGCCAATATACCGAGAACCAGCTTCAACTTGACTATAGACATGCACTAGATATGGACAGCATCCACGACTATATAAGGTAATGCTGCACGGTTGCGAGACTCTACAAAGTCACAGCATACTTACTACACACACTAACACATACACACACACACACACACACACACACAAACTAATCTCCTTAATCTTCACAATCTACTGCTTCACCCAACCTATTCTTCACCCACTTCACCCACTTCAGCACTCATCCCACAATGTCAACATCCACCACCACCAACACAGCCGCCTGGCTCCTCGAGCCCAAATCCCACCCCTTCCAACTCCGCGAAGCGCCCCTCTGGCAGCCCGCCGAGAACGAGATCCTCATCCGCAACCACGCCGTGGCCGTCAACCCCGTCGACGGGAGCCTGCAGAGCAAAGCGTGGTGGCCCATGGAATACCCCACCATCCTGGGCCAAGACGTCGCCGGGGAAGTCGTGCAGGTCGGGCCCGCAGTGACACGGTTCCAGCCGGGCGACCGCGTGGCCGGGCTGGCCGTGGGCATGGCCACCAAGCGCGACCAGGACCACGCCTTCCAGGCCTACACCATCCTCCAAACCAACATGGCCAGCGAGCTACCCGACACCCTGTCCTACGAAGCCGCCGCCGTGATCCCGCTGGGCCTGTCTACCGCCGCGTGCGGCCTGTTCCAGGACACCCATCTCGCGCTGCAGTATCCCGCGGAGCCAGCACGCCGGCCCCCCACCAAAGAAACGCTGCTGATCTGGGGCGGCGCCGGCAGCGTGGGCAGCAACGCCATCCAGTTGGCCGTCGCCGCCGGGTACGAGGTCGTCACGACGGCCTCGCCCCGGAACTTCGACCACGCCACGCGGCTCGGCGCCAGCCGGGTCTTCGACTACCGCAGCCCCACCGTCGTCGACGATCTCGTGGCGTGGCTGGAGGGGAGGACCCTGGCCGGGGCCATGGATTGTATTGGGTTCGCCGCCACGCCCATGACCGTGGCAGTGGTCAGCCGGTCGCAGGGCTCGAAGTTCGTGGCCACGGTCAAGGGCGGGTTCGAGGCCCCCGACGGCGTGACCGTCAAGAGCGTCTTTGGGACCACGCTGAAGGACAATGCGGTGGGCAAGGCGATCTACGAGGACTTCCTCCCCCGCGCGCTGAAGGCCGGATCCTTCGTCCCCGCCCCGGAGCCCCTCGTCGCAGGTCAGGGTCTGCACAGCATCCAGGCAGCGGTCGATCGGCAGGCCCAGGGCACCTCCGCCCAAAAGGTGGTCGTCGTGCTGTGAGTGAGCTAAACCGGCGGGTTTTGTGTAACGCTGATTCTCGCGTGGTTTCATCTGGTTCCCGACCTGCCCTCGTATCCTATTGGCCTTGTCATTTGTTGCGATATGCTCCGCCCGGCCTGGTGGACACATGTACCCCGGGACTGGCCACAGTATTCGTGTTCTCGGGATTTTGTTGTTGAAGAAAAGTTTATGACACCATAGCCCCATCAATAGGAGCAATGACAGCCGTTGGCATGATAGAGTTGTTGACTCAAACCGTGAGGTCGTACAGATTCTTGACGCAATGGACACACCACGGACCTTCAACTAGAGTTTCCTGCCCTAAGAAACCATACGTAGCAGACCAACTGTACAGGAAGTCGAATGTAGAAATCGGTGGTTTCACAGACCTTCAGCCTCAAACTTGAAAGGTTAAGTGTTCCTCTGGTGTCTGGAAGAGCACACAGCCCACGTGTAGAGACCCCTCTTCTCTACCAAGGAAAGCTTCTCACAAACATGTGCCATAAGCCTTGTGTCAGAGCCGAGGCCGTGCCGCCTCCATTCGCAAGACCTCAACCACGTTTGTCTGGCTTGGCAACAAGCTCCGGCCAAATATAGGACGAGGGTTCGGGCACCAAGGCCCAGCATACGACAGGGAGTCACCGACAAACCGAGCCCTTAAGCTTATTCTGCTCAGATCAAGTGGGGTATTCGACAGAACTGATCCAGGGACGTTGAACCCACCCAGAAAGGGCAAGTGCGCGGTTTGTGATGGTTTGTGCCCCATTCCCATACACGGCCCTGACGAAAGTGGCGTCAGCGCAAGCGGTGGTTCTGTTAGAGTGAGTTGAGTTATCTGCATCTCTGCACAGAACTCAGCCTCATCACCCGCAACTCTAATAGGCCCAATAAACAAGGCAGCTGACAGCTAGAGCGGGCATGTTCCTCACGGCCTCACACATATGCAGCCATCGAATTGATTCCGACTTCAGAGGGCATTAATCGCGCTTCGTGTTGTCATCAACCCAGAAAAGAGTCTATCCCAGCCAATGTCTCAGGTGAGGATCGTCGTAATTTGTCCACCGGATCGATGATCCGTATTCGAAGAACCTGAGACCAACCGTGGCGCTTATGCGTTACCGGTCCCTACAGACGTAGAAAGGCAGCACGTCGCAACACGGTCGCGTTTCTGGGGTCAAGCAAGATCGGAGAATAAGAGTGTAGCACAGCATCGTCGGTAAGGTCGCCCCAAGAGGAGACTCTACCCAGCACTACGCATCCTCGAGCAATACGCTAACTGGTTCAGCGCGGATTCATATCAGCTCAGCAACGCTAGATGTGAATTCTTTGGCCAACCTCCAGCTTGTCAACATGTCGCAAGTCGTCCAGAGTCGGGACAGCCCTCCCAGAAAGCGACAGAAGCCCGGAGCAGCGTGTGAGGAATGTCGACGGCGGAAGCTCCGTTGTGATCGTCGTCAGCCGCAGTGTGGCATGTGCCAGGCTTCGGGCGTCGATTGTTTAGTGATCACCGCGCGATCGCCACGAGGGCCCAAGCGCGGATATCTCAAGTTGCTGCAAGCGAGAGTCGGTGAGTACGAGGTTGAACTCTCGAGAGAGTGTTGTTAACATCTCCCAGCCGCTCTGGAGAACATCCTACTTCACAATCAAGGTCAAAGCACGGTGGCTCCTCCAGAGGTGCAGCCGCCAGAGACCCAGTTACTAGATGAGCAGGTTGATCTGTCAGCGTGGGAAATGCCTATCTTAGGAAGCCAAATCGTGGAGAATTCGTACTCGGCGTTGACGGCAGAGAACCTGCCCGGTTCTTTGTTAGGAGATGTCCCAACGCCAGTGCCTTCCATATCCCCACCAGGCCAACTGTCCAGCGCCGGAGACGAGATGTCCATCCCAGGTCTAGATCCTAGTTCAGTGCCGAGATCAGCATCGGAGGATGTCTTTGAGGTCCACCTATCAAAGTTGATGCAAGCAGACTTGTCAGTCCTCGAATCTCAAATCCCAAATGACCATCTAACGAGGTACAGGGATCAACTGTACTTCGATCGAGTCCAGAGCTTTATGCCTATTCAGCACCAGCGTCGCTACTTCGACTGGCGGCGGCTGCCGTTTAAAACAGAGGCACAGTCTTGCCTACAGCATGCTACATGGACCCTCGCCGCCTCGGTCTCCGCGCACTACCAGAGCATCGGTGGCTCCTTGTATCAACACGCAAGGCGAAAATTAGAGGCGCTGGATTCCCACCCCGCAGCCATGCCCTCGACAGAGCTCGAGCAGGTGCAAGGATGGCTCCTACTTGCTGTCTATGAGCTTATGGATGTTGACTTGCGCCGGAGCTGGATCAGCGCCGGACGAGCATTTCGGCTGATTCAGCTGAACTGGCTCAATAGCCTTGACGGAACGGATCTCACGTACGGACAGAGAGACTGGATCGAGTCGGAGCAAAAGCGCCGAACTTTCTGGATGGCTTACTGTTTGGACCGCTGCGTGAGCATGCGGACGGGGTCGCCGTTGACCTTCAGTGAACGCGTAAGTGGCGTCGACCTAACCCAACTTCAAGGGGAAAAGCGGAACTAATTGAGCCCAGGTGGCTATCCGCCTGCCAGCGCCCGAAGGAAATTTCCAGAATGATCAACCAATCTTGATGGGGTTCCTTCCTGAGGCTCTGACAGCCACAGACCCTGCAGCGGTCTCGAGCTTCACCGAATGCATTGTCGCTGCGACCATTGGAGGCCGTGCGCTCTCGCACCGCCACCAACTCCTCGTGCGCGACATTTACTACGACGTCACGGAAGACTTTCGAAAGCGACATCAATGGATCAACTCGATCCTGGTGCGGCGCATGGAGGCGTTCGCGTCGCGGTACCCAGGCGATATGCCCCAGGCGGACCCTATGCTTCTATTTGTGAATCTCATGTGGCGAGCGATCATTCTTCATCTATATCAGACTATGGCCTGTGAGGTTCTCCCGGGCGAGAATGAGGATGAACTGTTGCGAGAGTACAAGAAGCAATCTTTGGCAGCTGCGCAGGATATTGTCGACTTAACGAATCGGCTTTGTAATCTGAACTCTTTGAAAGTGAGGCCTATCATCCCTCGAGCTGTTACAGCGCTGACCCTCCAGGACCATCCACTGACAATGATTCCTTTGTCAGTGTGTGTTCAGTTCTTGATCATGTTTCAAAAGCCCGGTGATTCCGACATGAAGCCGTTGCAGGACCTCACGGAGGCGATGCGTAGTCTCAAGCGATTCAACAATCTAGGTCAGCCAGTTTTGCAGCTTGTGGAGGAGCAGATGCTAGCCGGAACATATTCTTCGCCCCCTTTTTGATTTGTCTTTCTCATCAGTCGTTGACATATGGAGAACCCCCCGAAACCAGGTTGAAAGTAGTGAAAGGTAAGTAGACGAGCGATGTGCGTCTATGCGTGAACGGTACCAGATTGGCAATTCGTAAATATGTGCAAGGTATAAACAGGTTTTGCGTTTTTGCAGGCATTTCGTTATCTTCAAATTGGCAGATGGCAGTATTCCAAGTCTCAACCAAGCTTTATCCTAGTCAGTGCTCATGAAGGGGTTTCTTTAGGCTTGACGATGGCCGTTGCGCGTAAAAGTACATCCATTGTCGGGGCCCAATTCTCTTTCCGATTGAGGGTAGAGCAGGAGGACCAGGAGTCCCAGAAATATGTATATAATGACATTATGTTGAACAAAAAAATTAAAAAGTCCCTATTTACTCACGCATATCTGCAAAGGGTGATATTATTAGACATGAAAATGTTCGGCTGGATTCGAACCTGAGACCGAACTCGTCGCCACGTATCGATGGAGCAGACTATCATGGTTGGCCAGCTTTCTCGGTGTGTATATCGGTGTTCGAATGTAGTTCTTCCTTAGGAGGGGACGGCAGGGACGGGGAATCCGTCTGGGTCTCCGTAGTTGTATGGAGGGTGTTATCTGTGACCGTGGTCAAGTCATTCCCCTGGTTCTCGGCCTCATGCTGAGTGGTGTGCTCTTGTTGACAAACCACTGCCTCGCTGTGAGTCTCACCAAGATCCGGAGCCTCCTGCGACAAGGGGGACTTCGAATACGTAGTTTCCTGCTCGTCACTATCCCCTGTCTGGTCATCCTTGCGGCTGAACTCGCCGCTCTCGCGTCGGAGAAGGATGTTGCTCCACCGCTTCCTCCTGCTTCCGCTCCGGGATAATGTCGAGAAGTCTTCACTTCGCCGTGATTGCATGGAGAGTCTACCTCGGTCTGCTTCACCCGCCTCGGTGCTGCAGGTCAATGTGGGACCAGAGGGCGACGTCGTGATAGGTGATGTTGGCGTGGGCTTCTTTTCCTGCCATTCCTTTCGTTTCTCGCTGGCCCATGTCCCCCAAGAGCTGAAATAGGCGCCCGCCTTCTGGCTCACGGCACTAACGGAAGCCTGTGCTTGTGCCATATCCACCGAGGGGGCCTTACGTCCAGCAAACCACGAAGCCCCTCCCGTGGAATTGATCGATGCTGTATCGGAAGGAGAAAATGGAGGCGAGTTTCTAGATCCCCTGTCCAGTGACGATCGTTGCGAAGGTGACGTTCTCTCTTCGGTCTTCTTTCGCTGGGCTTCCCGCATAGATTCGATGTCCGCCCAGAAGCTGTTGAATGCAGCACTGACTTTCTTCTGGCCCGTCGAAAGGTGTCTGTTCAGAGCCTCGCGGCCTTCCCGCACGCGCTCATCGAGGTGCAGCTCGGCAACCTGTTGGGTTACACGTCGTTGAACGTCGTCGATTGTCAGACCCCCTGCGCACGGGTGACGAGGCTCCACAATTGAAAACAAAAGCGCATCCGAGGTAAGGCGCTTGAACAATGAATAGTTGGGTGTGTTGCTCCACTGCGCTAAGAATTCTGCATTGAACTCGAGCGCCGGGTCGCCCTCGATGTTGTAAGCTTCCAGCTGAGCACGGCTTCTTCCGCCTGGCTCACCAGTAGTGGAAGAGCTAAGCTCCTCGTGATATTGCATACAGGAGAGCAACGCCAAGAGATACTCCTCAAACTGGAGCCTGATAAATTCTTCGGAACCCATGTAGCCATGCGTTTTGGGCTGCTGAGGATGTGCATCATCCCAGGTTTCATTAATGATTTGGGTGAGAAGGTCGATCCAGCGCCTATCCGCGACAGAGAGAGTAAGAGCATTTCGGAGAGACGGTGAGCTGATGGTAAGAGTGTCTTCGTCAAGCTGCGCATAGAATTAGCAATACAACTGGAATGGTATGGTAGAATAATCTGACGTTGACCAAGATATCGCTATAGCGATCTTTTTGCTGCAGCAATAAAGAGTTTGTGGATCCAACAACATATGACTTGGTTCCGTGATCCGCCAGCAGATCCAGTTGCTGCAACGGGGTGTATGGTCCGAACATGCTTCCCTGCGAGAAGTTAGATCGTCCAGGGTAATCAGTTGAAGATATACGCACCTTGCCGAAAATCTGTAGGGGTAGTCCCATGTATGCCAGCACTGCAGGGTTCAGCACAAATCACAAATAAGCGGGGCCGACAGCATACAGGAGCTTCTGTCACTTGTTTTCAGAGAAGTGGGCTTCTCCACTGTCTGCGCATAGGTGTCAAAAGCTGGATCGGCAGAGTCTTGCAAGCGACTCATCAGACCCGGTATCAACGAGATGAGAGAAAATTGTATCATGCACAACCGCTCACACTTGGTCCCAAAGAAAAGCATCTATGCCGGGTAAGCCGAGTCCTTTCTGAGCAGAATGAACGTACCTTCGGTTGCAAAAGCAGAGCTTTGAACAGGACAAGCGTCTGGTGCTTGAATTCATGAATCATTTCCCGCAGGGAAAGCCCTTCGCGCTTGCGTAAGCCCAGGTCGACCATACAATCAGTCTCAATCGTCTTACCCAGATTCTGATCCTTCGTGTCCTCATCTTTCTTCAAGCTGATAACCAGGCCTTCTCGAAATTTCTAGACACCGATGTCAATCAGAGATCATAGGTTAACATGAATGAGAGCGCACCTTCAATATGTCGTAGTCCGAAAAGTCGCTGTTGCATGTGTCAGCGATCGTGGCACCACTAAGAAGCCTCCAGACCAGAGCAGACTGTCGGAGGAGCACTTGGTAGCATTGCTTCACATACCGTTGCGCAAACCATGCCGACGTAACGATTGACAGCTTCTCCCTGAGTTGCCCCAGCCTCTGGGGACTGTCCGTTATCACCACCACTGCTTTCTGCACCGTTGACCTTGTAACGTCCGGCGGTCGGTAGAGGAGAATATTGGAGTCGATTTGTCGAGAGCATGAGATGCCGAACAGGGAGGTGGCAGGTCGTGTCGCAGTCTCCTTCCGGCGGACCGTGAAATAAGAGAACTCCTCAGTGGACCTGGTAGGCAATGCGTATGAGCTCAAATGAGCATTTTGTACGGGGGTACGGAATTAGGGATGGAAAGCCAGCTCGGGTCGTACAAATGCGCTCCGTCCGATAAGGCCATGAATGGCAATAAGGACCAGTCGTTCTCCGCAGCCGAGTCTCCTCCATCGTCACCGAAGCATAGTTCAATTTCAGGGCCTCTAAACAAGTTTGATGAAAGTTCAGAATTAGCTTGTCATTCGTGCACTATAGCGAATGGAGAAAAGCGAGAGATAGGGGCTGAGTGCGGATTGCGCCGCGGGTGGGCGCAAAGGACGCACGCGCAAGAATGTTCCCGACATGCTTGTTCTTAATCGATCGGTCTCGCCACCTTTGAGAAAGCAGAGAAAGTCGCTGCCGCATTGACTCCCCTCTACTCTCCTTCTCAGATATGTACATACCTTG
>NW_020291471.1:1068360-1087642 GCF_003184765.1 Aspergillus aculeatinus CBS 121060
GATGTGCCACGGGTAAAAACGACACCCGGTGGTAACTTACAGTATATCACATGCTGCACCAATACGGTGGGCTACTCCGTAAGCCAATGCGTGGTAAGGTCATACCCGTACCCGATCATAATTCGGGGTATATTTACGTATTGATACATTGCTTGCTTGGAGAACCACAACTACTATCTGTGTAGAGATTGAAACACCAATCATCTTGCAGGTTACTCTTGTGTACTAGGACCGCGAAGACAGAAGGGTTGGATTAGCCAGAGCGGCGGGTGTGAGTCGAACAACCACATGAAATGGCCTGAGTGCGGCGGTCACGAAACGATTCCGGGGCGGCTCGCGGACATTCGTGCCATGCGCGCGGATGCAACCCCTGTCCCGGAGACATTTTGCCCGCTCGAAGATCCGAATGCTCATGCTTTCCAGCTAGACACTTCAATTCAGGAACATTGTATGAGCTATATCCAAATTTGCCATTTTCCATTGGTTCCTACCCCGCTAGCCACGCGTTGGAGCTTTGTGGCCTCTCCTCAGAGACACCAGTAATATATCAACATATGAGCACGAAGAGACCTCCCAAGATTGACTCCCAGATTTCCCGTGAACGACCGGATCACCTTCACAAGCAGCTCAGACCGCCAGTTCGGTTCCATTCGAGCCATTTCTCGCGTCCTTCTCCTTCAACCCGTACTCCGTCTCCAAATGCGACCGCAACTTGATATTCTTCTCGAAGAAGCAGAGCAGAAAGGACAGCCCGGAGAACCCGATGGAGACCTGCCACACCACGCGCAGACTGCGGGAGTACACATCGATGGTCTCTGCCCGCACTGTGGCGGGGAGTGCACTGATGGTCGCGCTCGAGGCGTACGAGTACGCATTGCCCCCGCTCAGCATGTTTCGTACCGAGCTATCGCTGATCGACGAGGCATACTGGTCGAATTGATTGTTGAAGATGGCAGCGGGCACGGATAGGCCCCAGATGATGCCGAAGCTGCGGACAAAAGCCCACAGGGCCGTGGAAGTCGCCGTCTCTTTTTCCTCGAGCCCGGCCTGGACTGCCGGCAGAAGCACGGGCAATATCGTTCCGGCGCCAAATGCAGCGATCATCTGCGTCAACGTCCACGCTGCGGTGGAGGACTGGGGGCCGAGCACGGTGAAGGTGCCGAGCCCGATGGTGAGAAGAGCGAAGCCGACGATGTGGAGCAATTTGTAGTTTCTTGTCTTCGAGAGAATCGCGCCTGACACGCCAGCGACGGGGATCATCGAGATCACGGTTGGGAGGAGCTGGACGCCAGAGCGTTCTGGGGATGACTGTAATACTGCTTGAAAGTAGACCGGAAGCATGTACAGGATCCAGAAGCTGAGAAGGCCGTGCATGAAGGTATTGAAGAATGCGATGATCGAAGTACGGTTGCTGAACAGTCGCAGCGGGGTCGTCGGTTCTTCCACAAACGGAGTCGCTTGATACAGGACGAACGCCGGAATACCCAAGAGGCCGATAATTAGCGGCGCAAGGACGTGGCCTGAGGACCAATAATAACGCGAGCCGCCCCAACTGAGCGCAATCAGAATGGACACAATTGCACCGACGAGCAGCAGGTTCCCGAGGTAGTCCAAGCGCTTCAGCTTCGCCCCAATGGACATCTCGCGGTTGTAGTTGACTTGCAGGAAGAGGATGAGTAGACCTAGACCTAACCCTCCAATAGGTAGATTGAGGTAGAAGACCCATCGCCAGGTGGTGTTGCCGACAATAGCACCGCCAATGAATGGGCCCAGTGAGGTGCCTATTGCAAAGACGACAAACAGCAGCCCAATGTATGCGCCCCGCTGCGTGAGGGGGACCAGGTCGCAGATGATGAGATCGATGAGCATGTTGATCCCGCCTCCGCCAACGCCTTGAACCGCTCGACCAGCGATCAGCATGGCCGCGCTCGAGGCACCTCCGCAGATACCACTGCCGAGGATGAAGAGGACAACGGAGAAGATCATGGGGTAGCGGCGACAGAAGACATTGGCGAGTTGTCCGTATAGCGGTTGGAAAGCTGCTCTATGTAAGGTAGAACAAATTAGAGTCAACGACAAACAGGCATCTTTGTGCAAAATAGATATCGTGACATACGTGGTCAAAAAGTAGGCATTGGATACCCAAGGGTAATTGTCGCCAATCTGGAGGTCAGCGACAATGGTAGGAAGGGCAGTAGAGGTGACAGTCCCTTCGAGAGCAGCCAGCAGAGAAGTCACACACAATGCAATAAAGACCAACCAAAATCGAATATCATGGTTGAAGGTCAGCTTCGGCGCATCGTCCAAGACCTCGGCCAGTGGTGCATCGACCGACTCGGGAGGACTGTTCTTCGGTTCCATGTCGTTGCGGAGTGAATTGCAAGTAGGAGCGTGTAGTGATGATATTTCCGGAATTTCTGTGAGTCAAGAAAAGTGCTAAAGACGAAGCTTTGTGAGAAATCCATCTCCGCGGTCTGTTTGAGCTGTTCGGAGACATTTCGCAGAGCTATAGGGTTCCGAGTCCGAAAGTCTTGTTGCTTGCAAAATGTACCCGAACTCGGTGCCTTAGGCATTCAACATCACCGTACGCAATTTGACGCTCGTTGGAAACCACACAACGTGCTGTACCAATTTGAATGGTGCGTCCGGTTTTACCGCATATCTGGAATGTCCATAAAATGACTTGAGGCGCAACAGCTCCGGAAATTGTACGGTATGGAGGAGACACGGAAGGTATGCTCTCTGCCATTGGAATGGAAAAGTGTAGGGTTCTTAAAAACAATCCACTGCAGCCCCAAGAAGTTATCTCCTCCTCCGCATCATTCTCACAGACAAGTATCCTGGATACACTTGCGTATTTGCTGGACAAGCAAGCGTGACGGTGCCAGTCGAGCGGCGCGGCCCCCGGTAGACCCCGATCCGTCGGGAAAGGTAGGTCCGCGCCCACTGCGGGCCTCCTGCTGCACCAGAGCATCCAGAACCGACATATACGTCCCGGGAGCGGACAGAATATGCCCTGCACCTATCAATAGGATCTCCACGCCGCGGTCGATGCGTTCGAGTAAATCGCAGCTCAGCTGCAAGACGGTTGTTACCTGCTGTACTCCGTCTAATTTCAAGGTCGACCCGTTCAGGTGCACATCGGACAAGGGCACAGAACCTGCGAAATTGTCCAGGACGGCAAGCGGGCCGGTCAGGTTTCCTGCGGGACTGTATCGCGCTACCAAGGACTGTACGGCAGAATATAGATCAGTGAGAACGCTGCGGTGCAGACGGAGAAGCAGCACGTGGCAAGTTGCAATGGTTAGACAGATGGGAAACTGGGTCTGGCAGGCGAGAGGAAGGGCTGGTCGCGGTCTTCGAGGTGTCTTATCAGGGTGGTTTTTGCTGCTATTTTCCTTTGGTCTCCTCGTAATTCAGTGGATGGGGAAATTGCTGGAGATTTGTCGAAGGGAGGCACAGTGGACGAGAATGAGGTATTCGGGTTTAGAAAAGAAGCTGGGCCAGGATTGCCAGGATACCTAAGGTATTCATCATCCGAATCGCGTGAGCAGTCGGTGACAGCGCACTCCGGGGGTGGGATGCTGCAGACCGACTGGCGATAAGAGGAGACAAAGGATTGAACGATCTCTAGGAACGTCTGTGAACAGCACATCATCTGGTGCATCGGATGGTCACTCTGTGTATTCGCGATGTCGGAGAATTGCGGTCCAAAAGGGTGCGTGTCAGGCAAAGATTCATTTTTGGAGGGGTCGATCTGGTTTATCGCCTGACTTTCGATCCGATATACGTGATCTAGTAGTGTGCTGTGAAGCTTCCACAAGCACTCGACTTTCTGCTCCTGAGGGTTGGCGGCTGCGGACTCGGTGGGGCCGACTGCTGCGGGCTGCGAACTCATGTCCAGATCGGCGAAAGCAGTAGGGTCGAATACATCCCCGTTCGGAAAACCAAGGCCGTAGCCCAGATCTTCCTGATTGAAGACCAATTCTGGTAGATTATTGATCGCGTCCATTTTCATTCCGGCCATGGTGAGGTTGGGTGATGGCTGGACAGTGGAGCAGGATGGTGGGGTTGAAGAGTCAGTCCCGGTGTCCTTGGATCCCAAGTCTCCGGACGTCTTGCTGGTTCTGCGACGGTAACGAGGCTTGGGGTTCAAGGAGCGTGGGCGACCCATAGGCATGGGAGCACTGGTAACACAAGCAAAATGGTTTCGAGCGCAGCGATCGCAGGCGATTGATGTATCCTGCCGGTGGGTTGTCCGATCACAGCGGAGCTTCTGACTGCGACACCGGTCACAGGCGTGCCTTCGGGATGGCCTTGGATTCCGACTCCCGCTGTCAGATGGCGCGCCGGACGGAGGTTGAGTCATTGAGTTACAAGTTACAAAGTAATCTAAAACTTGCTGGAAGTTGAAACTGAATCGGATGCTATAAGGTGAGTACAGTAATATGAGAAAGGGGATGGTACGTAGTCGTAGGTGGATCACACCGCCTGCTTAGTGAAGCATAGGTAAGTTGGAGAGGAGAGGGGGCGCAATCAGCTGACAAACCATGCTAGCTAAGTTATGTCACTCAGTGTTACTAAGTTAACTAGTTAAGTTAATGGTAACTTATCATGTATCCCTAATGTATATACAATACAGTATGTCGCCGGTCTTAATTACCCAACAGGGCTAGGACAGTACCGATAGGCTCATTCTCGGAACGGCGCCGTCTCTCCTTCTTTACGATTCTGACCCTTGCTTCAATGCCACTCGTCAAAGAGAGATCCTGTCGGACATCTTTGACTCAACCATACCGCAAATGGGCGGGGTCACGATCCCGGGTTGAACACCGGCCGTGATCGCGCAGGCCCCACTACATCCGAAGACCAAACCTCATCTGATCGCAGAAGCGGATATAAAGCACAGGCGCAAGGTTAAAAAGACTAGCCGAATCAAAACCTCTACAACAGTGGGGATGAATCTAGTAAGTGTTAAGTTAGGTCTTCGGAAACTGTCCGTAGCCAAGTCCCAATATTCAAGTCTCCGTAAATAGAATCTTATTCCGGGTGGGACCCTGGTTGGTGAGCTTAGTGAGATCTACTTTCCATCTCGGAAGCGTATACTGACATTCAAGGAGAAAAATGAAAAAGAGAAGGAGACTGAATATCTGATGCTACTGCTGTTCTTTTCCTTTCCCCTATTTTCCTGATGTTTTTCCCCCTCACTGCTGCAGCTCTTCATTTTGTCTCATAGTTTTCATCTTCTGATCCCAATTTTCCATCTAACATGTCACAGTCGTCACAGGATAACTGGTCGGATCCCCGGACAAGCGGAGATGGCCCTCCCAAGTGCCTCCATGGGTCATTGTACAGCAGCCGCGCACGGCGCCCATGGTAGTGAGAGTGGTGGCACACTTTTCCATCGCAGAACGAATCGTTTTTAGCTCCGCAGTCGTGTCGCAGTTGCTGCCGGTGGTGGAGGCTTTGTAGGCATAACCCTCGGTGTGGCTGCCATCCGAGTCGGTGCCGTAGGTGATGGTGCAGGAGTTGGCATCAGACTTGGATTTGATCACCCCGGCGATGAACTCGTAGATCGTGATCGCGGAAGCGGCGGTGATGATGACTTCGGAAGTGACCTTGGCCACTGTGTACGCAGCGACCGTGGTGGTGATTCCGGTGCGCTTGGTAAGGTCCTCAATGGTGGTTGTATTGTCGTAGAGATAAGCGTAGTCGGCATTCACCACATCCATCGAGACCGTCAGGTTCATCCCGGGGCCGCTGTCAGAGGATTCGATATAGGAGGTCACAGTAGTGTTGTTTGCAAGACTCGAGCCCACAAGGCCAAGTGCGAGCACACGAGAAAGTACCGTGCTTGGGGAGACCATTCTCCGGTGTGGAAGCGGACGAGGAGAGCAAAGAGGTCACCGAGAATCAAGCAATACCACGTCCACTGCATACTCTTTTCCTGACAGAAGAGGCTTAAGGAAACGAGGGATGTACTTGGGAAGGGAAGCTTGAGGAGGTATGCTGAGATGTGACTCATAGTCCAGAGTGGCGGAAGATGCTTGTATTTATAGTGCAATTTGTTAGGCCAACTTCCTTTTGCAGTTCTTCCTTTTCTTGCTCTCCTGCTGCTATAGATCTTGAATGATGTATCCCAACCAAAAAGCGACTCCATTTGTATGGCCAGCGCCTGATGATTCATCCGGAACCCAAGTGCTGGTTAACTTACGAGTTATACCTTACAGAATGACTACCTAGTAACCAGGGTAGAGCGATAGGAAGAAAACGGCAAGCGCCGCGGTGGGTCGGACAAAGGAGAAGTGCAACGGCTGCAGTTCGATCTTTTGCTGAGTTGCTGGTAGCTCGCGTTGTCGAAGTTCGTTGTTTCTCGAGAAAGCCGGTGGATCCGTGTCAATCTCGACCCACATTAAGGCAACAGCGAAACAGGCTCTAGATATTAACTTAACCCTCACTTAGAAGCTTTTACTAGCTTTACTTCCCCAAGGCTACGTACCGAGTGTAAACGTCCGCGCTTGATCTTGCTTCTGCTTCTTCTCGGATCGCTCTTCCTAGACTTTGATATGGGTTTACATCTGGGCTCACTTGCCCAAGCAATTGATTCTTAATCCAAGTGTTTCTATGGTGAGCGACAGAAATGCTGATACCAATTGAGTAGGAACATGAGCTACTGTACTTCCTGTACTAGTTGATGCTAACAGAGGTCTTGCTCTGCGCGGGCCCTACCCGGCCCTATCGAAGAGGTTAAGCGCTTCCAATTAAGAAGATTGCGCAGTCCGACCTAGTGCCTAACTTGCCCAGTCCCTAATACAGCAAGGATAGTACTCTACCACCTGGCAGATATGCTAGTTCCACATTAAAATCTAGATTCTATTGGGGCTTGCATCTCTGCTTCTGGGTTCTGTGTATGCACTTCTCCGGTTACTTCCAATGGTACCAGTTTTGAAAATTCTTATTCATATTGTGGAACCCAGTATAGGGCCAAGCTAGATGTCTGGAACATCTTATATATAGAGCTCGATACTGTTTTTGTAGTATGATCTTGCAACACCGGTGTCGTTGTTCAACTTTTCTCCGCTACGAAAGTTCTTACTACTGAGATTGTTGCCTTATCTTGTGTACAAAACCAGCGAGACTCCATGCTTACCTGATTCGGAAGGCGTACAGTGAAATTCGACCTGGGCCTAGTAATGTGCGAGACTTGGTCGGCTTTCAATAACTGCACAATTAGGCATGCGCAGTTCAACGTACGACCTCTGGTGTCGAAGGTCTAGTCGAGTGCGCAATCAAAGCCACTCTGTAGGTCGCTATCCCACTGGCCCACGGAGATATGGACCCGCATTTCCCTGTCTTTTGGACGAGTTCCAGATCGAAAGCAGTCATCATAGAATGCTTCTCCTTCTATTCCTTGACCTTACTGATGCTGGCCCTATTCAACTAATGGCTCAGATGTGACCTATCAATAGCCTGATTCCCAGCCCTCCACGACAGGAGACGTGGACACCGATTTATTGTAAATTGATTTTATGACTTTGTGCCCCTGTGATTGGATTAGCTTGGTGTTCGGCCATCTCAGGGAGTCACGGTGGTTCTCCGGCCTCAGGACTTCGGCCGATAACCAGGTCTGCCGAGAGCCGACCAATTGGTTGCTGAAGGGACCGGGGTTTCTGGGTAGACAATGTCGCTAGTCATAGTTTGCATGATTCACCTGCTTCACGAACAGTAAGCCACGGAGATCCATCCAAATCAAGATAGGTCCCTGGAGTCCAGAGCGGATTTTGCCCACCAGGTGAAGGACTTTTTACTTTCTACTCCTTATCGGGCATGCGAATCTAGCAACTCCGGTTTACCATCACTCAGCCAAGCATCTCCCCGAGGCGCAATCACATATCTAGTATAGTTTCCCCAATTTCACGGAGCCCCAAGGACACTGCCAGGATCAATGCGAAGCTCAAAATTGGCATGGTACTAAGAAAACCAGGAATTTCACGTAGAAAGCATGGGGGAGGAAAAAAAAAGCAAGCTCATGCTTTGACGGGAAGGACTTCTGCCGCATCAATCTATTTACAATTATAATCTTATAAGAGACATCATGCTTCGACGCCAGAAGAGTCCGTACGCATCCCTGGACCCCCGGAATCCCTCCTCCCAACACTCCCCAACTCCACCCCATCCTCCTCCCCCTCTGCCTCGCGACCCACCTCCCCCAGAATCCACCTCAACTGCCCATCCGAATCCGTTTGAGACCAGAAACGGTACCGCCGGCCCTCCTCATCATCACCGTTTCCCCCCATATTTGCTAACCGCTTCGCCCCCTCCGGCCCGCCTACCCAGGGAATCAACGAGCCAATCGCCTTCGGGATCCGAGGCGCATCGTACCGCCCGAAGTAGCACGCGAACACGGTCACCAGCGCGAGGACGTCGATCGATAAGATCACGATGGTGATGACGATGGTGGTGCTCGAGGGCATGAAGCCCCAAAAGGTGTATTTGATCACGCCCGGGATTTGCACCATCGGGCCGCGGGGGAAGAGGAGGTCGCGGTTCAGGGTGAGGTAGGTTGCGAAGGTGGATTGGTAAAGAGTTTGAATCGCGGTGGTGAGGGCTTGGGTGGTGTTGGTGGGGTCTGTCTGCTGGATGGTCTGGGATAGTTGGGTGGTCTGGTGGTTGGGGAATGAGGAGAGGTAGTACGGGAGCGGCTGGGTTGAGATATTGTGGACAAAGGAGCCGAGATTCTGGTTGAAGAGGCCCAGAGCGGTGGTGAGGTTGGCGTAAAAGGGCCCGGTGGTGAGCGGAGCTGTATGAGGGACAGCGGCGTGTTGCAGAATATGGCCACTGGGGTCGACTTGGACCTCGAAGAATCGGGTGTGAAGCTGAGGGGTGCAGTGCAGCGCTGTCGATGTATGGTTGTCGGTGGGTAGGCTGGTGGCGGAGACGAAGAACCCGCTTCTCTGGCAGTCGGAGTTGTTGGGCCACGCATACTGGATTGTTGGTCGCGTGGGGTCGGGAGAAACGAGAGGAAGATGGACGTTGCATTGAGTGGTCTGAGTATCTGGTGAAAGAGGGTAAGCCCAATTTACCGTCGTAGTGTAGTTGTCGATAGTTGCATAGTTGAACGGCAATTCGTCGCACGACAGAGTGGTGCCGATTCCACGAATCATGGCATTGAATACCACACCGACGGCACCCTCGTCTATATCCATTTCAAACGGCTGGAATGAGAGATCCCTTGTAGTCCACGACAGGCGCGAGTGATTCATTGTCAGAAGGTATATACTGCGGTCGAAACTGTGAAAGTCCGAGGTAAGAGTCGGGCCGGCGAAGGTTGAATCGGTGTATGAGGTGGTAACGCTGGAGGATGCGAAGTAAGTGTTGATTTGCGGCTCAAATAGACCGCCAGTAACAACGACAAGAATCAGATTGAGCACGCAGACCAATGACAGACCGAACGTAGAGAGGGAGGGCCGTGGCCCTGATCGCCTCAACACAAAGAGGGTCTTGAGAGGACCGTACGCTGGCGCGGATAGCGGCATTGAAGGCATCATCCCTTGTCGTAATCGGATCCATGGTTCTGCGACGCTCAAATGGCGGTGCAGGGAGTTGATGAGCGAGCGTACCACTGAAGCAATCATGGTGGGGCCATAGACTAAGAAAGCCGCCGCGAACAGATATTCAGTGGTGTTCATTGTGTTTAACACGCGGACTCGGATCCATGAAAACGTCAGGCCGGTTGCGGTGACAGCGCCCATAAGAAGAACGCATTCCGTCACAAACCATGGAAGAGTTAAGAAGTGCGGCATTGGATCTCCGCGTTTGGAGGCAGCTGGTGGCGGTCCCATCTTCGCAGGAGACCCATCTATCAGAGACAGTTCAAGGCGGCGACCATTGGACCCTGGAATCCACCTACACCAGAGCCCCTTGGCCCATTTGCGAAGTTGTCGGGTCCGTGAGACATGGTAGATCGGTTGGGACAGAGTACCGAGTGTGTCGGGATCGATCAGGCGGGCAATCAAATCGCACTGCGCAGCAATAGAGCCGGGATCGCGATCAAGGAGGCTAAGCCGACGTGGGTATATGAAACTCAGAGCAAGGACTAGGGCAAAGCTTGAAAACATGATGGTTTCGACAAGGACAGCCGCGCGAGGGACCACCGCCACGGCCACTGAGTACGTCATCAGGATGGCATCGATTCGCACTGCCTCCGCCTGTTGGTCGAAGAGTCTATCGATCGCGTTTGTAAATCTGTGGTTCCATGTACGGCCGACAGCTTCCTGATATTGAGTCAAATTCAAGGCGTCCGTATTTCCAACGATGCTGATTCTTTCGTTCCATGATTCGCCTGTGCGAGTATGCTCCGCGGACATCAAGCTCTGGAACCCGTGCCCGCTGAAATCCTTTTCACCCAAATCCCCGATGCTAGAATGTATTGGTTGGATACTAGTAGGATACGACCTGTCCGTGAAAGACACATTAGCGATCGCCTGCCTGTAAAGTGGCTGGCACGCAAACAAGGTGAGATTCGAGCCCAACGGTGTCCCGGCCATACTCTCCATGTCAATTATTATACCGAGCAGACCGGTGGAGGGACAGCCGGTCGCAATGAAGGCAGGTCGAGACACAGGCGCGGGTTGGGACTGTACGGGTTCCCAATAGCGTGCTTGAAAGCCCCCGTCCCCGAGCGGAGCAGAGGTGTTGAGCGCAATACCGATCTCACAGGTGGCGGCTGTCGACATGCCTGGCAACGTGACATTCGAAAGATTCCACACCAGACCCTGGTCGCTCAACGAATCCTCGGCCGAAGAAACATTCATTGTGCTCGGTACTGCCCCAGTCACAGTCGCATTGACGCACGTCAGGTCGGACCAATACACGGACTGACTTATGCTCAGGGTGGAAAATTCCATACTGTAGTCCGGTGGGAAAGTTACGGGAGCCACGGCATAGGCCATGGTTTTGTTCGGTCCGGGGTCATTGTCACGAGAGCTCTGCGACGATGGCTTGTGAGCAGCTTCGAGTGCGAACCAATTGTCCTGAGTTTCCAGATCAACCAGGTATGGCCAGCTATCGAGGGTCTTGGTCTCCACCACATCAAAGGATGACAGGACAACAAGACCCGAGAGCAACGAGGCCACGAGGAGGTGTATTGCCAAAGACATCAGGGAAACGCATAGCACGATCCAATGTCGGTTTCGAAGGGCACGAATAGGGGCGAGGATTCCAGGATCGAAGCTGTAATTGGTAAAGAGAACACTGGCGGAGGCACCCTTAGGATCAGCCAGCTGGAAGTACGGCTCCAAGCGCAGAAGGTCGTGGGCAAAGACTTCCCAAAGGACTACGGCGACCAGGCCGACAATGGTGGGCGTATCTGCCCAAGCCCGCCACATGGAGGTAGAAAGGTCTTCCTTCTGTTTGTATTGGGCGACACCATTGTGGCGAGTGGAATATTGACGGAGGACCTCAACAGCGATGGCAATCAACAGCAGGACAGTCGAGAGAGTAAGTAGGTATGGCCTGCGCAATGTGTGTGGCAGCCAGCTAGGCCGGTTTTGGGCATCATTATCATTATTATTATCATCATCATCATCATCATCATCATCATCATTAGTTGCCCCGCCGGCGGAGGGATTGCGGCGGCCGCATTGCATGAGGTGTGGGGGGAAAGGAACCGGGGTAGAGCGGTAGAACGGTGGATTGTCCGCCCATGGCAGCCGATTAATTCGGAGAAATCGAATTCATCTCTGAGATAGATACTTCTTGAGTTTGAGGGGGTGATAGGGGGTGATAGGGGGTGAAGTGATGACAATTCGACTTAAGATGGTGACAAAAGAAGACTGCAGAATTTTTGGGAGGATTAATGTTGGCTGCCTAGACTGGCGAAGTGGGGATTCTGTTTAAAAAGGGGTCCTGCAACTAATCAAGTAGAGTTAGGGCTTGGCGGGGCGGCGAGACCCTTCATTGTCAGTGGATACCTCAGGCTTTCATCATCAGCCCTACCTTTTATTCTACTCATGTATGTACCGTACAATGCAGGATTTTTGTCTCCATGCCTCGCCACCACCATGCAAGATGAAGATCTTTTAGATGTACATTTTGGCGCCGGCTCTCGAGTTTCAAGATATATAGAAAATTCTAATCGGCTATGGCACAGGTTGTGATGTGGGTGAAGTCGCCATTAGTCACCGAAATTTCCTTTGGCAACCTCTATCAATTCTCGTGTCGCCAGCCCATTACCTAGTATCTTGGCAGGATTCTCCGACGTTCTGGTCAGTGAGCAACTTGCTACAACTGAATCACCGCTAGGCAGTGCCTGCCACCCTCCACTTCTTCGTATTCCATGGACATGGCTTCCCGTTTTCACACCTCCGCGGGGGAATGCTTGGGGCGGAATCATCGCATGTCGCCTTGACTCTCTGTCCTCGGCGTACTATTCGAGTGCGTGTCAACTGCCATGGGTCAATCTACGAGAGACCTCTTCCCAAGACAAATCATGCAACCAGCGCAGCGTGGGTTAATATGGCTCCCTACATTGATGACAAAGCATCATATAACTTTAACTAACTTATGCGTTCAACCGGTAGCCTAAGCGGCCCGCCGGACCGCGCCATACCGCGCCCTATCACTACGCCCTGTTGCCTAATACCCTTTCGGCACTTGCGGACTTCTTTTTATTCACTAAAATTTCACCTAGATTGGGCTAACGTGGTCTAGATCTTGTTCTCAGGCAAATCAAGGATTTCGCATCGGTGATATGTTCCCGACGACATACTACTTTCGGCGACCATGCCGACAAACACGGTCTAAGGAATGCCACCACGTAAGATCCAGCGAGAAGCGAATGGCGTGTTCTCTAAGAAAGCCAGTAGAGTAACTTAAGATCGTAGAATTTTTCAAGGAGTGGAAGCACGCGGTGTTGCTGCTTTCTATACTCCGTCCAAGTCATTTGTGCTCGCATGAACGACACAACATACCAAGAGCCCAAACAAGGAGATGTTGCCAAGTATAAAATCTGCACTCGTGGTTGTAAAAGAAAAGAGGGATGGTGTAAGTTAGCGGCCTCGGCTTCCGAAGCAATGTGAAGGGTCTGCGAAATTATCTTCTATCATGGTTTCAAAATCTCTTCATGCCGCTTTAGTACGGCGATCATGCAAGATCTCTGTCAATCATCCTGCTCAGGGTCTGCTAGTCAGAGACATGGTCTTTCTGGCACCACGTGCAAGATGTTCTACCGTATACTGGGCAAGCGCATTCTGATAGACAAGCCCTCCATGCCATGGACTTAGCGTCGAACACTCGCAGATCCCCTTCATTATTATCTGTGGTACTCACAAGTCTCTCTTGCTCTTTGTATGCTGTGCAAGTTCGGGTCACGCTCGATTACTAACCCTGTTATATCTCTTTCATTCTCGAGCAAACACGCAACGTACTTCAACTTACTATACCAATCCACTAGCAATGTTCGAGAGCTCCCATCAATTTTCTTTCGTGAGTTTCGAAGATAGGAGACCTTCTTTTCATCCAATATGGTATTGTTGACGTCAGAGCCTTAATGATCTTCCTTTCTAACCAGAGAAAGTATGTGTACATTGCAAGGTAGGAAAACAAGCTGCCATGAAATATACGGCGAGAGCTTGAGAGAATTGCAGGAAGCAGAGAGCAAAAGTCTTCAACCTTTGCTCTTTCCAGGGAGACAACGGTAGAAGGAATTTGACAAAAAAGATAGCGGTTGCCTTTTCTCCCCGCAATGACTACCCTTTTTCTTCCTGATATCTGTTCCCGTCTATTATCATGCGCCATATCGATCTTTGAAGCCAATTACAGCCTATGCTTTGGCACAGTACTCGTCGTCGGTGACTGCGTCGTGCCAGACCGTCTTTCCCAGGCCCACAACCAAATGGGTCAAGATGGTGCCATCGTCGGCGCCATGCCAATGCGTGGTGCCAGCCGGCGCCCAGATCAGATCGCCCGTTTTGATCCGGCGGGGAGCATCGCCTTTGTCGCAGATCCAGCCCGATCCGGCCACGACCTTGATGAATTGCCCGTGCTCGTGGGTGTGCCAATGGGTTCGCGCGCAAGGAGTAAATGTCACATTGGCAATCGCGGCGTTGTCGTCAAAGTGGATCATGTCGAGGTAAACATCCCCGGTAAACGTGGCGGTGGGCTTGGCGGTGCTGTGGCCTCCTGAGGAATTGGAGAGGATGATGGATTTGGACATTGTAGGAGAAGTATAAAGCAGAAGCTGTAAAGTTAGGCTATGTTTTCTCGGTTTCAGAGAGGTTGGAGGGTGCTCAAGACATTTATATAATCCCTGTTCTCAGAGTTTTCAATTTCTCTTGATACCGTGGACCCCGATGACGCAGGCATAAGCCCGGCCGTAAACCGCACTTAAGGCCCCACAGGTGCTGACACTATGCCATACTACCGTATTTGTATTCCCTGATCCTTTCCTGCGGGGCTTGGGTCAAATGTCATCGGCAATATCATCCAATAGGCGAAATTGTGAAGGCAAAATTCCAAGTCAGCTCCGTCAGAGTGCTGACACTGAGATCGTTCCTTAAACCCTATCTCCGTGCGGGGCATCTCCGCTTTGAAGACGGGCATGTCAGCTGCGCGGGAGACCAGCCGAGATTTAAGCGAGCGACATGCACTGTACTACTGTATGTCAGTCACCTCCATAGTCCCCAGATCACGACCTTGTGGGATGATATCTGGAAGCTCGAGCTAGTCAAGCTATGCTTTGTATAACAACTTCATGACCGGTCTGCTCATAGTTGTTTGGATTTTCAACTCATCATTCATGTGATAGTTTCTAAAATTATCTATTTTGTTAGCTGTATTCAATTGAAGTTTAAGGATTACTGTTCCAAGTTCCCAAATCTCCTACATGATACTGTTACAATCCAGGAGGCGGGGACTGCAACATCCACAAGAATATCCCAAGCCTAGGACAAAGCAACTCTATACTGCCCAACCTGCACCATGCCGTCAAGACTTGGCCGTGAAGCGACTTCGCTCCCGCAGCGCCGCCCCGTTGCATCCTAGTCTCGACTTGCCATCTCTCTGACTTCTCCCTTTTCAAAAGAGTTGGACAACAAGGTTGTGACAATTAAGCATCATGATATGGCCCAATGAGCTCATTTGCCTTCTTTCCACAACTACCCTAGGGATTGCGGGACACGATCTGGCGATTGTGTTTGCAGGGACCCCATACTGTGGAAATATACGCTCAACCGGGAGCATCCCTGGGTCCAGGCGGACCTGCAGAAAATGCCCGTGATCTAGCCGATCATACTCTTTTGCCATCGCATGGAAAATTGGTTGGGACGGCCATTAGACTTTCTACTTCGGCTGATCGGCGGGTCTATGCGCGGGAGAAGGGGTCTTTGGAGGAGATCCGCTGGATTCACATGATACACCTCGAATCAGGCCCAATGGGTTATGTCTACATTGTCCTCTGGTCTTATCACTTATCTACCTGTAGATCTTCCGTGAAGATTACCAATAGTTGGCCAATACTGTACAGATTGCAGAGCCGATCGCTCAGATTGTCTCCACACCATTGACGTTTACTGTCGCCAACGCCTAGCTGTCTCCCCACTAAGCACCAGCTATGCGCTTACGCCTGCTGAGCCCATTCTCCGAACCCCGTCGACTGACTCCCAGTGATGCGATACACATTCCGCGTAAAATCCCTGTCCGTCGCGAAATCGACAAGCCCACGACCGAGACCAAGGCTCTGCTCCCGATTCTGCTGTACGACAGCCTGCGCCAGAGGCTCGGGGAACCCAAGCTTTGCAACGAAGCACTCTATCTCTTCCTCCTCGCCAACCGTGACAACCTCCACCTCTAGCCCGGTGGTCTCTCGACTCAGCAACCGAACCGCATCTCCCAGCGCCAGCTCCTCCTGGCCCAGCAGATTCACATAATCGCCCTGTACGGCACTGCTCCCTTGCGCAAGAAGCGTCCCACAAACCCGACCAATATCCTCCGGGACCACCATGTCAAACCTCGCCTCCGGATACGCCATCCCCACCCTCCCCTCAGCCGCAGCAGCCAACCACCATCGAACATTAGTGGCATAGAAACTCGGCCGCACCGCAATATACCCCGAAGCTCCAAACACATCTGCCAGAGACATTTCCACCCGCGCGTGGGCATACGCGATGAAGTTCTCCGGCCCGACACTGCCCGGCAAGCCCTTCACGGCGAAACTGCTCAGGTAGACCACGTGCTCGATCCCGGCGGATTTCATGGCCTCCAGGCTGGCGCGCATGTGGTCTGGAGCGTCGAAGACGGTATAGACGAATGCCCGGGTGGCGTTCGTGGAGGTCACCGCGAGGCGGATGGATTCGGGGTCGCTCAGGTCGGCCTGGATGCGTTGATAGCTGCCCTGGTGCTCTTGTTTGGGGGTTAGGGCTGGAATGGGTTTGGCGGGGTCGCGGGCGGCGAGGACGACACTGGTGCCCCGGGCGTGGGCGGCGCGGGCGGTGGCTGAGGCGACCGCGCCGGTTGCGCCGAAGATGATCACTTTGGCCATCTCAGTGGGTTCGAGTCTTGGGTGTTAAAGTTTGAGGAGAAGGTGAGTAGGATGTCTGCCAGAACGATTGGGATAATATGGTAGTGACAAGAAATGCCACAATCAGACCAGGATCGAGTTGTGTGGGTTTGGTGACTGCCTTCGTGAATCTCGATGCAGATCGTCCAAATGTAATGACAAGGCTGAGTTGGGATTTTACATGGGATTCAACAACAAGCGCGGTGATCCACTCTCCCGGTGCTTCGGAAGAGTCGGAGGCGAATGAGCAAGCGAGTCATGCTCCACCGCATGTCGTCCGACCCAACTTTTTGCGAATATCTTTCCTTGCCTGGATTAGTCTGGTGGCTGATTTTTTCAAGCTTTTTGTACCTCGGACTGTATCTGACTTCCCACCGATCATATGGCGATTGAAGAATTATTGAATTTCAAGGTTCCGGATTGATATTAGTGATCCTGTCTCTGATCGCTACCTAGTTACCTAGATTTGTTTGTCCCTATACAGTGAATTTCAGTTGTGACGAGTTGGTTCGTTCAGCATCTTTCCTTTTTCACAACAAGACATTCGCTTATCAAACAGGTGTCAATGCCTTTGCCATGATTTTAGCTGATTTAGGAATCAATACTGAATATGTATATATGATTGAATAATTACCGTGTGGCCCTTAGAAGGCCAGCTCACAGCTGGTTACTAAAGCTACGTATGATTGATTCCATAATACATGTTTCCAACCTGCAAAAGAGTTATGGCATAAAAGTCGACGCCTGTCGGCATGAATCATCGGCGCCCTAGCCGAGCAGCCTAGTCAGCGTGATTCTAATAGACACGCACCCGGAGAATGCAGGATAAAGGCAAAGCTTAACGCGCACACTGAGCGACCAGTTCGCGAAGCTCATTCTCCGACAGCGGTCGCACCCCAAACGTCTCATTGGAAAGATTACTTGAATTGAAGTGGCTTCCAAATCCTTCGCCAAAGATTGCTCGGCGCAAGAAGCCAACGGCAGCCGCATGAAAGTTGGGGTTGGGTTTAGCCAGCTCCGCCGACGCCTCTTGTTCCAGGTCGGATGTTGAGACAGCCTTGGTCTCCAGATGCTTGCCGGAGAGAGCCAGCAACTCCCTCTGGGAGACCACAGCTTGATGGACGAACACCTCCTTGTTGGCCGTCGCGGGAAGGTTCTTAATGATCCCCACCACGGCCTGGCCCACCGCGCTCGTGGTGGTCGTACTAAATCTCCTCTCACCATTATCGTAGAGGGTAGCCACAGGACCAGCGAGATTTAACAGAAAGCCCACTTTCAGTCCCCAATCGAGGAAGGGGCCGTTGAACAGCAGCGTGTATGTGAAATCCGCGGAATGGGACGCCTTCTGCCGGAGGTGTTTCTGCACCGCAACCTTGTCGGCGAAGACAGGAAGCCTTGCCGTTGCCGGGTGGGTAGTGTGAGATCCAAACTCGGAGGGAATGTAACGCTTGACTCCCGCGGCTACTGCGGCATCCACCAGGCGGAGATGAACATCCCGGGGAACAGAGCCAACTCCTAGAGTGTTTACCACCACCTCCTTGCCAGCTAACGCCGCCTGAAGGGCCTCGAGAGACGAATAGTCAACTTTCGCAACATGAACTCTTGAATCAAACTCCCTGCCACTGTCCTGCCGGGTGAGGACCGTGACATCAAAACCGCCCGTCAGTAGCTCGGATAGAATCGCCGGCCCAAGATTGCCAGAAGCCTAAGCACCGTAAGGTGTTAGCTGTTCCGCAACATCTGAGAAATTCAAGGGGGCATTGGGTTAAGAACTGGGTTTAGGGAAACCGACTCCGACAAGAGCTACCCTGGTAGCAGCCATGATGATCAGAGGTTGGACTCAAACGGGTTATTTCTTTGCTTTTCTTGGTCAATGGACAGCGACAGTTGCGCTAATTATATAGAAGATGTGAGTGGATAAAACCCTTCTGCTGTGGTGAGTATTCTGCTCTTATACACCTACCGCACACCTTGGTGACGTCTATGAAGTTGAGGTATGACCAATCGACTCAGAGAGGTCATTTGTCATGGGCCGCCCGATGACTAAGGAGACAACGCCACCGACCATCGCTCCTTGACAGAGTACTATGGGAGATCTTGGGATTTGGATATGTTGGAATTTCCATGCAGAATGGACCACTACCTAGTCGGAAAGTCATTCATCCATTTGTGATATAAGGCGGCAGAATTCCGCGCGCGGAAGGGATTTCCGCTGCCGATAATGCGAGGTCTGCTGAGACCCAAGGTGGTATGGCCGGTTCTGCTTGCCGAATCTGTGGCATAAAGATCAAACACTGCAACTACTGCACGTTACTCAATCAGAGGATCTGCGGTGGTTCTTGCTGAGAGTTAGTTGTCGAATACAGGGCTTCTTTGTCGTAGGGCAAGTCATTTTTTCGGGATGTTGGGCTAACAGCCCAAAGTCATGACTTACGCCGGAACTCAGTATTGCATTGCAGTTCAAACAATACACCTGTATGCCTCAGCTAGCGGAAGCATAATGAGCTGAGTAATTATCTATCTCTATCCTTTGTACTTGTCAAAGGGATGATGGCGTCCTGAACAAAGCAATTGTTCTATTGGGATTCAACAAGGACATCCACCTACTGACAAAGTGTCAATCAAGTCTTCATCTATACACTTACTCCAGTCTGGCTTCATCGAATGCCTATAAATACCACCTTCTCAACCTACCTATTAGTCCTATTCCTCACTATCAAACCCCCC